>NW_020955247.1:1712343-1756038 GCF_003031625.1 Empidonax traillii | reverse complement strand
GCCTCCCCCCTTTCGCATTTTACTTTTCTTTGCTGCAGCTTCGGCTGCCAGCTCCAACCTTGGAAGCTCCGTTATCTTTCAGCTGGAATTCTTCCACAGCGATTTCTGTTCAAGCAGTCCGTCTTTTAAACTTTTTTTTCTCTTCACTCTCTTACAAGAGAGAAGGGAGGACTTCAGTGCTGCACCTGCTCCCCCCCCGGCCCAAGCCGGGGGAGGAGGGAGTCTGGCCCTGTTCGGGCCCGTTACTCCTCTCCCCTACATGGCTGCTACTCTAATTCCAACTGCGCCAACAACCTTCTCTTCCGTTTTCTTGAAGATGTAATTAGCAAAGGCGTTTCTGGACTTTTGATTGGTCTTTTTGTCCGGAAATTACCTGGACAAAACCATCATCAGCCCCAGGGATGGGCTGAGGGGGCAAAACCACGACATCAGCAACATTCAACAGTCAGGAAAAGAGGCTAAATTCATCTGCTAAATTATTCATTGCAAATTATTTGCTTAACTCTAATAGTCTTGATTGGTGCTTATCTGATCTAGAAGGAGAACAATAAAAAGCCATGGCATTAGGAAGGAAAGTGGATAAAACCAATATTATTGATATACATTTAATTTGCAAATGTCTATCACTGGAAGGCCACAATGTGCCTCTTGCACACTCGTTGAGGAAGGAGACTGCCAACTGACTCTAATCAGTGAGGGATTTTGCTATAGCCAGCAATGGAAAAAATCTTCTCAAAATCTGTATTTGGAATGTCATATTTGACAGTTATTTTCCAAGCTTGCTTTAGGCTGGAAGCTTTATTTTGTCTCTTCTTCCTCCTTGTCCTATATGAAAATCAAATTGATTACCAATTTTTTTGTCCCTTTCCTTCCTCTCTTCTCAGGCTTCAAGCTCAAGGCAAAGGATTCCCTCTACTACTACTGTCGCCGGCTAGGAAGCTGAAAAACAAATCATAAAATCATTACAGTTAAAAACGACCTCTAAGATCATTGAGTGCAAGTGATAACTTGCAGTGCCGTGTTCACTGCTAAACCACATCCCAAAGTGTGACATCCATATGTGATTCCACCACTTCCCTGAACAACCTGTTCCAATGTCTGACCATCGTTTCAGTGAAGAAAGCTTTCTTAAACCCAGTCTCATCTTGAGCTGACTTTTTTTCATGTCTGAGAAGGGAAGAAAAGAAAAAGGAAAAGTTTTAAGAATCTGTAAAATTGCTAAAGATCCATTTCCACAGATGAAAGAATGATCTCAGAGTTAATTAACAGAGAGAGGATGCCTGAAAAATAGTTGTACTTGAACTAATGGACAGAAAGACAGGTGCACATGTGGTCTTCTGTCTACAGTTCCTTTGTCTTCTGCCTGTAAAGCAACAGCTAAAAGAACTTCACTCAAACAGACCCAGCACATTAAATGTATTCTGGCTCCCTTGTCTCAGAAAGTTTATTTTCCATTTTCTTTAGCTCCTTTGATCACCACACAAGGCAATAACTCTCTATTTTACTCTATTTCTAACTCCTAACAAATGATCACCTTCTTCCCCTATTCCTTCCACCCCCTCCCAATCCCTGCCAGACCTCTCACTGGACTTCATTACTGTATGCCACTTCCATCTCCACCGCTGGCCTCTTCTGGTTGTATATGACTGTCCAAGCACAATTCTGCCATTTTGTCCGACAAATATGATGGTGTTCAGCACAATTTCTAGCACAAGAACTTTGCAGTCTAGTCTAGACAAACACTCTCAAAATTCAGTTAACTTTTTTGGATTCCCAGGCTCATGGAGAAGGACTTCCAGGATTTGATCTCAGAAAGAAGGTATCTGCCCTGCACTGCAGAGTACTTGTCTCTAGACAGACTAATGACTGTCTTAAAGCATATTTGCTGAACAACATTTACAGGCTCTACTATCATGATGTTGTCATCAAATGAGTCAGTGGTGTGCCAGGAATCTTGCAATGCATTAAAGCCACGGTGGTCTCTCTGTCCATGGTAATGTGTTGCATGTCAGATAGGCTGGCCAACTCAGAATAAGATACGATGGAAATATTGAAAAGGTACTAGTGGACAGGAAAATTATTTTTATGTTCTAGCACAGTCTCGGGTTTTGTGGTTTTTAACTACTTAAGTGGCCTTGAGATATGTGTAAACTACAATTTTTTCAAAGATCATACTCCCCCGGAGTAAATAGGTCTAAAATTGCTGTTCTCTAGTTTAATTATGCTTATTAAGTCTCCGTTCATTTCCTGTTTTCTGCACAAATGACACCCCAAAGCATTATTTGGTTATACAGCAGTCTGTTTAATGATTCTTCTTCTCCAATTCCAGATTCAAATAACAAATATTTGCCTTTAGCCAATAACTGAGGCTCTGTTTATGGTTCTGACATGAATGCATAAATAGATTACTAGATGTTCCCAAAAATATATCTAACAAACATATATATAATATATATATATAAAATCGATTTGTTTAATTTCACTTTATGGAAATCATGTATACATGGTGGAGAAGTTTTCAGTGTAGTTATGTTTTCATGGGCATTCCAAGAGGGTTTTGTTTTAAAGCCCTCCACTGACACTCAGCTCAGGCTTATTATTATCCTTCAAGCTTTGCCTTCATCTGAACATACTCTTTTTTTTCCTCTTTCATATGACTATTTGCATGAGGATTTGCATTTAAATGGATGCAGAAAGTGCATTAACAACACCTACAGTAACAAAGCAAAAGCTGCTCAGTACTTGTTACTGTCAGGTATGAATTCAAAACAAATCAATTAACGTTTCATATAGCTGTTTTCAGTGTTTGCATTTAGGTGGAAATGCTTCTTTGTATTATATTTAACACACACTGTGCATATTTAACACAGACTATGCATAGAGAATTATTTATGTGTCAGTAGCCTGAAGAGAAAAAAGAGTGATATTTAAGATCTAGAAGTCATGGATGAGATCTATTTTCTGTACAGATGAATTGAATCATTAGAATTTCAAGATTAGAGACTTTATTTCCAATTTAGACCTTCATTTTATGCAGTTTAAATTATTGTGCGATTTGAAAATCTAAACTCTTAAAGAATTAGTAATGTCTGCTTTTTGTTATGCATATCATGGAAATTTTGCAAATAGCTTGAATACGTAAAAGAGACACAGTGTGGTTATGAACAGAACTGTTGTGACTTGCATATAAACTACAAATGTAGGATGTTCTTTTAGTGTTATAAGGGAGAAAAGTAAGTTGAACTTAGCCAAAACATTCTATTGCAGAGTAATGCTTTCTGTTTATTGTTAATTATTCTTTGCTTACAATGGCCTGTTTAAACGTATATATTTCATACAGTAACACATGATTTAACACAAATAATTTACAAAAAAAAAAAATTAATTTCTAATTAACTTTTAGCCCTAGTGGCTTGTAAATTTACTCCAGATAAAAGTTTCTGTTTTTCTGCCAGGTCCTTGAGGGGTAACAGAATTGCAAACTTTACTTTGCACATTTTAAGAAATGTTTTTATAAGTATTATTAAAATAAAAATGTGGCACAAAAGGGAAAAGAAGAAATAAAGGTAGGCTGGAAGTCAACAAACAGTATTAGTCTTATGTTCTATCTACAACAAAAGGTAGAATAGAGAAATTTACCACAGTTCTGAACATAATATGGTACAGACACCTTGGAGTCCTAAAATGCAATTACTGTTTATTGACTAAAATAATTTACTATATAGTCTGTGTGCTAAAGAGAAATCCATAAACATTAGAGTTAAATCACTAACAAGTCTTTCTTGTTCATATGAACAACAACAAAATCCATATTTCCCTGTCTATTGATTTGGAATAGCCTATATAAAGGAAATTAATTGTTTCCAATGAGATCTGCAATGCAGCAGTGAAAAACCATGATTTCACATGTCAAAGTTAGTTTCTTCTAAGTCTGTACTTTAACAAATGTACTAAATATGTCAGGTTCTGAAACTAGCCCTCCAAAGCCAGTAACTGACTTGCAGGTTGCAATGATTTGAGAATGAAACAATAGAAGTGGAATCAGAGGATTTACAGATATTCTCTTCAGGGTTCTGTAATGTTAAGTCTTCCACCATAATCTTCCTTTCAGCTTCTCATAATTTGTAGGTAGCATCTAAGAGGGAAAGCAAAGCAATAAAGGCAGGCGTTCTTGTGTGTGCTACCTTCAACCAAGCAGTGGAATGAACCAGGGTCCATCTGTCCAGGCAAGACAAGACATGGTCGCAAACACTCATTTCCTTTACACTCACACCCTCCCATTGACTTCAGAGGACATGAACAGAAGGCAGAGTCAAGTCTGTCAGGAAAGCCCTGTGTACTTGCAGAATGAGAACTGCAGAGTCACTAACACAAGGCAGATGCATTGCACTGGTGTAAAGTAGAAACCAGGCCGGCAAACTCCCTTTGGTTAAGTCAATAAAGCATAACCCTCACCCCTCTCTTTGTACCAGTTTTCTTTACCTCCCGTAAGGAGTAAAGAACAGTTGATTTTAAGTTAACCTAGATTTATTGAAATCAACAGTATTTTATATCAGAGGAAGAACTGCCTCCAATGTCTTCACTGATGGTTTTATGTCCATTTAGTTACCCTGAAGAAAATTTAATGCAGAGAGTTCCTAGATCTCCTGCACTCTTCCATCTTCAGAGCTCCCGTTATGTCAATACACAAGTTTAGACTGAGAGGAGTTCTGTGTATTATTCTTAATATGCTTTCACAGTGTGCAGTGTAATTGCTCCTTTGGAGCTGATAATGCATTTTTATTGCCTAAAAAACAATTTGCTGTACTGTGGGGCAGTATAATCATTGGTTTATGTTGTTAATACGTGTTATATGTAGTGGACCAAATTATCAGTTAGAGTTTGTACCCGTGTACAATAAAAGTAAAGCCACAGAAGCAAAGGGAGTTCACCTCATATTCCAAAGACCAAATTTAGAGGGAGCTGGGCTTGTTTAGCCTGGAGAAAGGGAGACTAAGGGGAGACTTTATAGCTCTCTACAACTACCTGAAGGAGGTTGTAGCTGGGTGGGGGTTGCCCTCTTCTTCCAGGTAACAAGTGACAGGCCAAAAGAAAACGGCCTCGAGGTATACTATGGAGGATTAGATTAGATATTAGGGAAAATTTCTTCATGGAAAGGTTTGTAAAGCATTGGAACTGACTGCCCAGGGAAGTGATTGAGTCATCATCCCTAGAAGTGTTCAAAAAACTTTTAGATATGGTGCTTGAGGACATGGTTTAGTGGTGAACATGGTGGTGGTCCTAGGTAGAGAGTTGGACTTGATGATCTTAGATGATTCTATAATTCTGGCCCTTTCATCTTGCTGTTTTCTGGGATGTATGAAAGACACTGGAAACTGTGTGCCTTATTCCCATCTGAGTGCACTGATATCTGTGCATCTGTGCATCTAACTGGGTTAGAGATTTTGCTCGAACCACTGCCAGCTGCCAGTTCTGTGGGATTGGTTAGAATCTGTTTACTTCATGTCTTACTGGATCAAGGCCTGAGCATGGGAACAATAGGAAGAACAACCTGGAACAGCCTGGGAGACTACTCAAACTTTAGGTGCTGTGAGGCTTCATAGTCACATCCAGGACCATGTGTGGCATTGGCATCTGGATGTTGGATGTGGCACCTGAGGGATTCTTCCATGCTTAAGCCTTCCTTCAGATGTTCTTCAGTGGATAAATAATGAATAAGACATGAATGTTTCAGAGGAAAATAAAGACCAAACCAAATTATGAAGATGAAGAATGTCTTAGCTCATCTGAAGGTGTGAATGGAGGCAGAGCATGAATCACTGATAAATTATTTCTAGCTTGAACTCAGTAGACCAGTGGATGAATTCACACTCTGATACATTATACTTGGGAATGAAGTGAGGGATCACACATTGAAAGCAAAGAGCTCTGCCCTACTTGGGTCTGGCAGTGAGATTTAGGTACTGGAAGGGAACTGGAAATCTTCATACCTGCTTAGCCTCATCTACAAAGCAAGCAAGTACTCTGAGAAATATGCTATCTTTCTGTTTTTTCCCCCTGATACTAGGGGAAATAAGAAACCATGACAGGAAAACCATGTATTTGCAATAGATTAAAAAAATATTTATTATGGAATAAATATGCTTTTAATGTTATTTGTAAAGAAAATTTTTTGTCTGTTTGTCATAAATAGTTGCCTTAGAATATAGAATTTTACCATAGCAAGACTGCCATATTATAAAACCAAAGAAAGAAATCTAAGGAATAAGCAGCTTTAGGAATCCTAAAATAAATAAACAGCAGTAGATTGCCCTAGGCACATGCTTTCACTAATTTTGGTTTGTTGTTGTTCATGTCAGTTAGGTTCAATAAACTAGCTTTCTGGTAATGATTTGCTTTCTTCTGTGACACTTCAAGAACCAGTTGACAGTTTTTTATGTTGTCATTAGATTTTTTGGTTCCATATGGGCGTGTAAGGTCCAGCTTGCCTAATCCTGTTAGATTTCTTACACTTAGTTTCAAAAGATGCTTGGAACAAGGCCAGTAGCTGAACCCTCTACATTTAGGTGTTACTTCTGTGTTTTGCCTCACAAAATGTTCAAAGGGAAGTTGAAAATGTTGCCTGCTTCACCAGTTTGCAAAAATGTTAATTAGAGCTGGCTAAAGTGTGACAAAAATATCAGACAGTCAAAAAAAGTTAGAAAATAAAAAAGACAGAAAGAAAGCAAAACCTATATCCAATAGGTTTTCTTTGGGGATCAAGAAATACCTTTAAAGTATTAAGTATATAAAGTATTAAGTGAAGGCTATTCTTCCTTGGAAGAAACTGTACAAAGCTGATTTCATACTTTTATGAATTCCTCTTCCAGCCACTCTGTTACACCCGCTTTATTCTCCCTGTATCAAAAGTGTATGAGTGAAACATCAGGAACAGTAAAATCAGCAAGAGTTTCTTAGACCTTTCAGTGTGGCCATTAAGATCTGGTTGACTGTAAGAGCGAATAACTGGGCAGCCAGGACCTGTATGGATGTTCTGAATACATCCATGTCTTTCACTCGAAAAGCATGCTCTTATCTCTACTTTATGTAGATTTTCACCAGAATAGATTTACATTCCTTTCCCTAATTCTGGAATAATATTTGCATTTATTTGCAAAGAGTTTGTCGTGCTTTGATCTGGCCTCTGCCTCTCCTCTACCTCAGACAGAAAGCAATGAAACTCATATGAAAAGCAGTGAGAATTGTCAGGATTGACAAACAGTTTTCCTCCAGAGAGAGGGTACACAGAAAAATTTAAGCTTGGAAAAGAGGTGAGTTGGAAGGGGAAATAGGAAAAGGCCTATGAAACCATCAATGGATCGAGGAGATAAGCAGGAAATATTTACTTGCTGCCTTGCAGTTTAGGGACTGGGGTGTACAGTGACTTTATGTAGCAACATGTTTAACACAAAGTTTTCGCACAGTGCCTGTTTAAAGGGTGAAATTCTCTGGCACAGAACATTGTGAGATTGGAAATAAAAGCAATCAATTTATACAAGGTCATAGTGGAAAGGTTCATTCATGACAGCTGCATGCAATGCTTCTGCCGAGGAAGTAACTGACCTGCTGTTGGGTGAACATCACTGCTTTTACTAGTGAGTCAAAATTAGTTAGTTTAGGTGAGATTAGTGCCATAATAAATCTTAAAGATCTTCTCAGAAGACCCAATAGGGAAATGCAACTGAAAGAAAGATAATGTGATATATTGTAGTAGAAAGAAACTGTCCATCATATCACAACACATGAATTGTTAATTGGGAAAAAGGTGCATCCTGCCATGCATGACATTAAAAAGAAATTAAATAAAATTTGAAGCAATGAGGAGGAAAAAAAAAAGAAACAGAAAGAAGATGTTACATTGTCTAAGGAAAAGTGGTCTAATGCAATTTCAGTGCACAGCTACTTTGGATACAGTGAACAGTTCTGGTTAACCTTTCTGAGGTGATAAAATGTTATTAATACGGAAGACATGAAAAAGGTCTAGAAAATGGCAAATGAATAATAATTTCTCACTGAACAGCTATTTGTAAAAACTGTTTAGCTTGGGAAGAAAAGGCATAGGAGAGGACATAGTAGACCTATGTCATGGAAGTAATGGAAAAGGCTATCTCGCAACTCCACCTCACCAGAAAATGAATTACAATACATAGAAGATGATTAGTTCTAAGTTCAGACGAATTGCTAAGAAGAGTAATTTTTCCTCCCAGCATTGTTTAGCCTACCTAACTTGAAGCACCATATGTTCAGTCAGAGAAAGAAAAAGTTAAAAATTATGTACTGGGTGAATCAGGAGAGTATTATCAAATCAACACATGCTTTATTGTTTCTCATGTGTCCCCTTTCCAGTACTGAAATGATGTCAGTAGAAGCAACTGTTTTAAAGATCTAAATCTACAATACTCTTCCTCTGCAGTTGTTAGCTCTATAGGAAATGAGATTGTCAAGGACAACAAAAGCCAACCTCACTTTTTCCTAAAGTAGAAACTGGTGATCCTTAGAAAGGCTGAAGAGGTTGATAAAGAGAGACAGTTCTTAAATTTAGATTGTATGGCTAGGACACTTGGTATTTTATTGGTCTAGAGACTTCAGTTTCATCAGCTTCACTTTTCAAGGCTTGCAGAACTAAGTCCAGTTTTTATCCTTTAGTTCCTCCATCCACTTTGACAAAGGTGTTTCATTATTCAGCTTTAACTGTTTTCTCATATACATTTTTCTACTTTTGTTTTTTCCGGATTTTGATTGTGAAGAAACATTCTGAAAGGATCAAAATAATTTGTCTTAGAAATAAATAGCTGAACTTCCTCCCTCAGAAATACAATTAATGACCTGCTTTTGGCTTTGGAATAACTTACCACTTCATATTTCACTCTGGCTGCTTCTCTTACCTATCTTACCTAATCTAATCTTTAAAAATTTAGCTTTTAGAGTTTTTAATAATAACAGATGATTAATTTCAAGAGTTCCTCATTAGCAACACTATTTCAGATTCTCATTAACCTGTCAGATAAGAGCTTTGGAATTGCCATTGTAACATTCAAAGCAGGTTCTAATAAGCTCTAATTAAAGTGAATGAAGTGTCACGTTATCTCTCAGTGTGTTTTGTATGTTAGTGGATGGATAGCTTTCTGCTCAGATTCAGTTGCAGATACATAACTTTTTTGACTTTATTATATCATACTTCTGTTTACAGAAAGGGCAGAGATAATGCATTAGCCATAGAGGAAGAAAAATTTGTTGTGAAATAAAGTGTCATGTACACAATTTAGCAGAGAAGCATTTTCTTGGGAGAGATATACGTATTTAAAGCAGTCCTTTTGTAAACATACATACTTCACATATTGGTGTGTTCAGCCTACAGGGACTTCATATTTAAATTCAGTAGCTAACAGATCATGGTCATATATAAGGATGCACAAAGAGCTAAACTTGATATACAGCAAAATGACAGAGTCAGATTCAAAGCTCCCAATGACAACCACTTGGTTTTGATCAGCTTGGCAGCACTGAAACATTCTTATCGTTCTGTCAGAAAGCTCACTGATTACCTTGGAAGAAACCTGACTGAGTCTGCCAAAGTGGGTAATTTAGTGTTCCTGGCTTATCTACAGGAAAAAACTGCCTCTGTAGTATAATAATGAAGCTCAAGCACCATTTCTATTCACACAGATAACCAGGACACTGTGAAGATCTCTTCTGAAATACTTTATGTCTGACAAAAGAGAAAAATGAGAATTGCCTGCAGCTATTAGAATGTCATGGTATAACCCCAGCCAGCAGCCAAGCACTACACAGCCACACATTCATCCACCACCAGTGGGATCAGGGAATCAGAAGGGTAAAAGCCAGAAAAATCATAGGTATCAATAAAGACAGTTTAATAGCAAAACCTGCGAACACACAAGCAAAGCAACTAATTCACTGCCTCTTGTGGGCAGTCAGGTGCTCAGCCATCTCCAGGAGAGCAGGGCCCCATCACATGTAACATTCACTTGGGAAGACAAACATCATCACTCCAAATGTCCCCCTCTCCCTCCTCCTTTCGCACAGCTTTCTATACTGAGCACAATGTCATATGGTCTGGAATACTACTTTGGTCATTTGGGGTCACCTCTCCTGGCTGTGTCTCCTCCCAGCTTTCCATGCATCACCAGCTTCCTAGCCAGCATAGCAGTACAAACATCAGAAAAGGCCTTTGTTCTGTGGAAGCCCTGCTTAGCAATAACAGAAACATCTCTATCTTATCAACCCTGTGTTCAGGACAAATCCAAAACACAGCCCCATACTGGCTACTCTGAAGAGAATTAACTCTAATCCAGCCAAAACCAGCACATAGGCTCATTTGTGTCTCAGTTCATTACCAAGGATTCATCTGATTAGTTCACTTGATGGGGTTACAAGTGAAATGGAGGGGCAAATAGAGTTGTGTGATAAATTAATGGTATATAATTGAAAAATTAATTACAGATAAGCATTTCTGTTAATGTGTCATTCATGACAATAATATCATTATGCCCATGGATCACAATTTTTTATGTTCTACGTACATATGGAATTAGCTGCCCACCTCTCTGCTATATTGTTTTTTCTCCTTCTTTAGCTTTCTTCACAAAGGATGATTGTCTGAATCATTTATGAAGACGTTGAAGAGAACAGGGACTAAGATGGAGCCCTGTGGAACCAGACTTGTGACAAGTATCCAGTCTGATATTACTCCAGTCACTATTACCCTCTGTGCTTGACCTGTGAGCCAATGGCTCACCCACTGCATGATGTGTTTATCCAGCTGTGTCCTGGGCATTTTGTCCCGAAGGATCCTGTGAGAGACGGTATTGAAAGCTTTACTGAAATCCAAGCAGATTAAGGCAACTTGCTTCCCTTGATCAAGTGGGTGGATACCTTGTCATAAAAGGAAATTATGAATTGCTTCCCAGGTATCAACAGATAGCCTCAGAACCAATGTAAAACTGGGCAGTGGGAGGAGGGATGAAGGAAGGTTACTAACCTTGAAAAGGGGCAATGACAAATTCGTAACTGTCTTAAAGGGAAGTCAAGGGAGAAAGAAAGACAAGAAAGGCAGAGGAATAGAAGTGAAAGAGCAATGAGGGAAAGGAGATGCAGGTGGGGTAAAGATTGAAAACATTTGCTGCTGAAAGTACCTGTTTGAAGATGCTCATGTTCCAAATTCTCACTTTTCTGCCTCATGATTACATATAACTGACCTCTATTCAAAAGTAATTTCCACCCCCCTCCCCACCCCCTCTTTTACAAGGTAAAATGCATTCAGCTGCTTCTGATTTTTTTGCTGAGTGAAAAAACTACATTTCTTAATAAAGAAGGAGAAAGTTGTTTCAACTTGATTTTTTTCCTCCTTAGCATAACTTAGAAATGACAAAATTTTGAAATATGAAACTCAGGATGTAACTAGTCCCCAGTGAACAGTACGTATTTTTCTAGGTTGTATAAGAGTTGACTGTAAAATAATGAAGTTATGAACATTTTAAAGTGTGCCCCAGAGCAAATGCAGTAGAAAATTCCATCAGTGTTTAAATGGAGTTGTTAACCACAGACATACACATGCGCATAAAGCTGATTCTCTATGTTATGACACATTACAATAGCTACAGCAAAGGTAACTTTTTTTATAAATAGTAGAATGCTATTTTGGATTACCTCAAAAAGATTTTTTTCCTGTCTTGCTATGTACCTACACCTCAAGAAGTTTTTAATCAGAATCATACGAAATTAAAGAGATCTTTTGACATTGTCAGCAACACATGATACAATGAGCTGCTCTGGAATGAGTCATTAGTAACCACTAGTGAGGCCAGACACGTGAACCTGGTCCGGTTCTGGTCCTGGTCCTGTCTTAAACTCTCCAGGAAGTTTATGGTTTTCTCCATTTGGTTTAGAGGAGGCAAACCTCAAATATACACCGCTATGAAAAAAAATTACCATTTTAGTATAAATAAAGCAAAATTATTAATTTTTGATTAACACTTTTAACAGAACTATGTTGCTGAAAGCTTAGTTTTATTTTCTATAGGTTTGATCTCATTTCCTTTGAAATCAGGAACTGAACTGAGGACCAAATTGATATGTTGAAAATAGCAACAAGACTGTAAATATTTCATGAGGTGAATAAACTGTGATTTCCTTCTAAAAATTTATTTTGATATGAATAAAACAACACTGGAAAAAAATTAGCTTATTTTGAAAAATGAGGGAGTCTATTTCCTGGCACAAAATTTCTCTTGCCCATGCATATACAGCTGAGCTACTTCAGACTGCAAGTTATTCAAGATTTTATAAGCTAATCAAGTTCGAGTCTGTTTTTTTAACAAGATGGACAGTTTCCAAAGCAAACCCAGGTGCTGTAGGACATGATGTTGATGGAATGGTAGGTGGCAGGTTTCTCTGCAGTACACCATAGGCCCTCATCTGACTTAACTCAAATATATGCTTAAGTTTAAGCAGTAAGTATTCCCACTGAAATGAATGGGTTTATTCACATGCTTAAATTTAAATAGGTTCATAGATGGTTTTCTGGTTTGGGGCCTGAATCATTGGGAAGGTGTCTGCTGCAGGAGGTGTCTTTTGAGAGAGGATGGAGAAGCAGACCCTAACCATACACTGTAGTCTCTTGTGTTTATGTGACGCACTCTATAAAGATAGGGTAAGTAGCACCACTTGAGTAACCACTTTGTTATCTAGAAATTATTACGTTAATAAGCTACCATAGCACTGGTGTAGGCTTCTGGTAGAATTCTAAAAAACAGAACATAAAAAATAAAACATAGCATTTTTGTTCATGGGGCCACAAAACTCTGGAAACTTGCTAAGAACAACTGTATCTGTGGAGTGAGCAGTAATAGTACTTCATGATGGTAGAGGCTATATATAAGTTATAACTGATGTTAATGTAGTTAAGCAATGTAAGCTTCTACTGTCTTAGGGGGAGAATAAACTGTAACAAATATTGTTACTGATTTTTCCAAATAAATATTTTTCTACTACCTTGGAACAGAATCAGCTAAGAATTTTTTTTTTTTTTAATTTTAATTTTTTTTTTCTGTATGCTTTTGATTATAATGCATTTTTGTTTGGTAACAACCACAGCTTAAAATTGTATTCTATGGATATAATTTTGAGTTAGAAGTAGAAAACCCAGGAGTGTACTTTTCAGAGCATCTGTTTTTACTGTTGAGATGTGTGCAATTGCAGTGCATCCAGCATATGAAAAGATTTATTTGAAAAGATTAAGCTTTAATTATAAATGATGTAAGAAAGTTCGCCATGTGGAGTATTTGCAAAAGAAAACACACTTCTACTTAACATGGTGGCAAAACACAGCCTGTAACAATAAATAGTGTTAATTGATTGGCCACGTTTGATACACTAGAGCACACAGACTGCTGTTTGAACAGAGACAACACTGAAACACCCAGCATTTTGACTCTGGCTTTAATAGGGTTGTCTTGATTATGGAGCTCAAGCAATGATAAGCCTGATTAAGTGACTTTATTTCATTGAGATCTTTAAATAGCTGAGTAGGTAATTTGTAGCTTAATCTACTCAGTTACCTTTGTGTTACCATGGCAATAAAATACACACTGCTATGACATTCTTTGACATTTTTTCAATTCTTTGCAATTTGCAATCAAGACAGCTCTATGAGTATGCTTCATTTTAAGATTGCTTGGAAATAACAGAAATGTAAATAAAATCTTCCCAATAGCTCTAAATCACAGTAAACTGTATGCATTGGTACATTTGTTTTGAAAATTTGCATACGACCTGGAATAACTTTAATAGCTCCCTGTGGACATCAGTTTAATGGTCAGTGTCAGTCTGAAATGTGAGTAAAATATCTGCATTTATTTAAATAAGGAGCTGGAAAGTAGATAGACATCACCATGATGGCCATTGTCTAAATCTAATTTCTTGAATACTGTTTTTGAGTTCTGGTTGCTTTTCTCATATAAGATACAGGAACACAACTAAGAAAGGCCACATGTGTGATCAGATGTGTGGGGCAGTTTTCATGTGCAAGTGAAATTACGGCCTATAAAATGATGAAGGGCAATGAGATCAGTCATTGATTCTCAAAAGAAAGAGGGGACTGCAAGTTTAAAACAAATACTCTTTCATAAGATATATAAAAACAAGGAGTACAGACATATGAGTCCAAATGCATAAATTGATTTAAGAAGGAACTAGAAGATAGATTTGCTGAGGTCTCTTAAATGTAACTGTCCAGTACTGTCCAAATGCAATACCTAGCACAAAGTAAACTCAACAAATTGCTGTGGGGAAGGAGCTGAGAGAACATGAGAGGAGATCAGTCATTTCTTATATGAACTATTCCTTTTTCTGAAGGGTCTGCTACAGGCATTTTTCAGACATAAACTTCATGCTGGATGCATCTTCCATGAAACCCTATTTAGTAATTTTTAGGTATCATATCTGCTAACCAAAAAGAATATGTTTGAAAGGTTAGTCACATCACAGTAAGCCTGCTCTAGATATTACCATTACTTCAGCTTCTAAGGACACATAGTTATAGACTGGAAGAGTTCCTACAACAGATGACCACATTGAGTGTGATGGCCTGAAAACAGGTCTTGGAAATTTACAAGGTCCAAAATTTGAATCACTATACTCAAATGAGATTTTCAGAGACAGTTGCAGCAGTTTGTAAATGCAGTCTTCTGTCAGGGTAACGCTTAATTCTCCTTGGGGCTCTTAAAATACTTTTGAAGCAAACATGAGGGGAAAAGATTAGCTAGAGATTTTTGATTCTAGCTAGTTTTTTGGAGTATTTTGACTTTCAAGTCAGAAGTGGCAGCCTAATCAACCTACTCCTTTCTGTAGGCAGAAGAGTGGTCCCCTTTATAAAAAGCTATTGATATGGTCAGAGTGGTAAGCTGATTTCCCAGCACAAAGTAAACCAGCAAGGATCTGTGATTTCCAAGGTACTTAACCTGAACTCAAGATCTGGGGATCTTATCACAGAAATGCTTTGAAATCCACTTGTCCCATTCAAATACAAATATCATGATCATAAACCATAATGAACTGAAATAGTATGGGATTCCTCACTTCAAATGTTATGGTTCCAGCTTGCCTTCAAGTATGACTTCTATCTTCCCTTGAATCAGCCACTTAACAACAATGCTTAAACATCTAATTAGCTTCATTTTGTTTCATTAGTTAAATGTGTTACTGAACATCAGTACCATAATTCTCACAAGATGCCTATTAGACAGGTAAATAAACTTTGGATTCCCTGTGCTCAGATGGAAGAAATTAATGTTTGAGTAACGTTTGCAAGGCCATGCATTGAGACAAGGGGTAAAATGTTATTTAAAAGTGAAAACTCCTTTGGTCTTTGAAGACTTTTCCTGGAAAAGTGATACAACTGTCACACAATATGACAATCTTAAAAAACATACAATACAGAAAAATCAATGTTATGCTCTAAAATGTGATTTGAAATGTATTCATAAAGAAATATACCTTTTTGTTACTATGAGGTGCTTCTGTTTAGCAAAGTATGATACAAGACGATAGGTCACTTATTGCTACAGCAGCACTATACAGCAATATTTTGGCTTCATCAGCATTTTTTTTAACTTTGTAGTCCATCCCAAGGTAAAGTTTTACATACTGTAATGTCAGTGAAAAAAAGTGTCAGCATTTTGTAGTGTTGTCAATTGATATCCGATAAAATTAGAATAAGGAGGCCAGCAACTCCTGGCTGCTGTCACTCTGACATTGTCATACTGGGGAACCAAGGAGAAAAAAGCAGAGACAACAATCCTCTTCTTATGCTGAGTAGCTGAGCTATGTAATCCATTGCTGCCAAAAGCAGGACAATCATTTTCAAGTGCTTAAAAGGTAAATTTGACAATGAGTTACTTAGGTGGATTTTTATGCCTGCATGTGTCCTATTACTACAAATAATAGCCTTAAAGTTATTCCTGAACTCACTGGCTACACTGGTAGCCATAGTCCTATCACCCTTCACAGGTGCTTTGGTAAGGCAAATACATCAAAGTTCAGAGAAATTGAGTATAGACCTGGCTGCTCATATCTACTTTGTGATTGCCTGAAAATAAGTTTTGCTGTCATCAAAGGCTGTAGATTCTGCATTTTTTCCAATGCAGCTTGAGACAGAAAGACTGCTTACAGGCTGGGAGGGAGATGTAGGAGTATGAAAATGGTGGAGGTTACTGGGTCTTTCAAACAAGACAGGGATGGAAGGTTGTTAGGTTGCAATGACCAAGAAATGCTGCAAAGATTATCTGAATTTTCTTTTTGTTTTACGTTTTATGTTTTAGGCAGAGATATCTTCAACCTTCTGATAGTTTTTCATATTGTTCTTACTAATTAAGTATGAACTAATAAACTAGTGAAAGATTAACTCAAATGATCAAGCTAATATGCCAGAATAGACTTGCTGATTTCCCTGTCCATTCCAAATCAGGATATAGGAAACAGCATGAAGCATTTGCCACCCGCTTTCCAAGACAGTTCCCAAGTTTTTTAATACACCCAGTGATAATAATCCAATAAAATTCCACACAGCTATCAAAAAAAGGAAGATTAGTGCAGACAAATACTACAGTTACATATAAATGTTTTTGTATGGGATGCTACTTAACACAGAGGAAGAATGGCAAAATGCTTTCCTCATCAAGACTCTGATTTGGAAGCTGTTATAGACATCATAACTGCCTAACTATGCATCACCTTACTAATTCTTCTCCCTTAGCAAAAACAGCAGAGTTATCTGCATCTGTTGGTAAAGTTCCACGTTTCATTCAGTGTTAGGCTAGGTTATATTGATGGATTCTAGCAAACTACAGATGGTTAAAATGGTTTAACGTGGTAGGTATACAATACACTGTTGACTTGTGCTTTAAAACAGTGCTCAGGATTATTGATAGCCTGTGCTCCTGAGAGCAATAACCATGAGGCCGTTGGAGTTTATGGGGATGAAGAAGACAAACATAAACATGCCCTTCACAGCAGGGACAGACCAAACCCCTTGCCAGAACCTTGATACAGAGTCAATTATAAAATTAAAATTCATTTCTGTGAGTATGACGAAGGAAAAGTTGTGGAAGTTTGATCCTGGCCTACAATGTCATAATAAAACAGGTTTTCAAGCTTTGGTTTTTATGTCAAAGGTTATATCAAATGGCAGATTCAGAACTTCATAGTGACTGCTTAACCCTGATTTCCCAGCCTCTCCACTTCCATATTCTTCCCACAGATAATCAAAGACCCAATGAGATGATTCTGTCATCTTCACTTACTGCAAATATATTAATCTAATCAAGGGAAAGTAAAACATGTCATTGCATTGAGTAAAAAAGTACACCTAACAGAAAGAATATAAAATAGACTTCAGGGTCTAGATTCAGCCAAGTTAAAATCAGAGTATCCACTGGAAATGGCCCTCTCTTCAATCACTGATGAAAGCAAAGGGTGGAAGAGACACAGACTTCTAACTTAATAGCATTTTATAAATGTGCAGAGTGCCAAATTCTAAAAATTGACCCATAACTATAAACTATTCTGTAATTTTACATATCTTCTCATATCGTATTATGAAATAATTATGAACAAGGGCTATTGAAGATAATAAAAATACATCCTTATGAAAAATAGTCTGACCCCAGGAAATAGTGCCTTTTTTTTTTTTCCTTTTTTTTTTTTTTTTTTTTGTGAACTATCCCCAAAAATATGATGTGAAAAAACTACAAACACATTTCACAGCAACACGACTTTGTGGAGAAGTCTTTTTTCTCACCCCACAGATGATTTTTTTCCCACCTCTGTTTATTTTTTCCATTATATCTATTTAGTGCTGGCATTGACTGGAGAAAAAATTTTCAGGCCAACATGAAAAATGAATAATTGTTTGAGAGAGATCGTTACCTGAACAGAAATGACAAACAGAAAATCAGTAAATCTATGGAAGTGTGACATCAATAAAAGTGTCAAAGTTATTGGTGAAAGACAGATGATCAAACTCATTGGGCCAGAATTGTGAGGAATCATCTTTTTGTGTGAGCTGGAAGGCAGTGGAATACTGGAATACAGAAAAATAGAATCATGGGAATGGTTGGTTTGGATGGGCCCTTTAAAAATTATCTAGTCAACCCTTCTGCCATGGGCAGGGACACCTTTCACTAAACCAGGTTGTTCAAAGCACCATTCAACATGACAGTGAACACTTCCCGTGATGGTGCAATGGCTTTCGCTGGGCAACTTCCAGTATCTCACAACCCTCATTGTAGATACATCTAGTAGTCTGTCCTAAGATTTGGAGTCAGATGGTCTGTATGCAGCCTTTTGTTGCATCTGTACTATCCCTCTAAGATACATTTTCTTAAATTCCAGAAGTGTAGTATGATATATAGTCAGATTTGGGATGGAAACATTAAGTAAAGAGCCCCAATAGCTTTTTTTATATGTATATAAAAGTACTCAAGACAGAACCCCGGACTACAGAAAATTTTCTGTCAGGTGATCTTGTAAACTCAGTATTTGGCAAGGAGGAGGGGTTGTCGTTATCAAGTTCAGTTACAGCTTCTGATGTTAGTTATGTGGGAAATAAAGAACCTATATCTATGCTCTTGTATATAAACATGAAAGAGAGATAGTATTTTAAAGTTTAGGCTCATTTTGTTGATCTCACTGTCAGATTTTCCAATGGCTTAAAACTTGTAACATCAAATTTACAATAGATATCCTGATTTTGAGGGAGAAAACAAATTAAAAAAAATTTAATTCCTTCAAGCAGTAATGACAATGCCTAAAATTTTCTTCCTAATATTAGACTAGAAATTATGGGAATTTCCTCAGTGGAAATTTAATTTGTTTTTGAAGAAGATTCTCTTTAAAACTGTTATTAATTATAGTTATGTTGTAGAAAATAATTTTGAGCAGAAAAATTTATCATTTTATGAATTTGAGTATATTAAGAAATTAATAACAACAATTCCAGTTCTGGAAGAATTGTTCCTGGAGACACTGAGTAGGTAACCTGAATATCAGGTTATGTGACTTTCCTTATGGTGACATAGATAGAAATTTTTTACTCTAGGCTTTGTGCAATTTTAATTCATCTCTTGTGCCAGGTAATATTCAGATTGATTAATTTTCTAGTTAACAAGTTGTATTCTGGTGAACTGTAAGCTACCAAGTAAAAAATAATAGTCAGTCTTTAGATAAAGAATGTTATTGGGGTAAAAAAAACAATGGATCCATGAGCTAATGGAAATAAAACCAATAAGCCCTGAAAACAGCAAAGGAAACATTAATTCAGTCAGCATCCTTTCAGTTTGCCTTAGGAATCCTGAGAAGCAATTTGAGATCCTGTTTTTCTCCTGGGAAGAAGTGATGCTCTAAACTATACTGATCAAATAAAAAGAGAAGCCGCAGGCTAAAACAGAGGGAAAGAAGTTACAACAAAGAAAAACAGCTAGTTGTATGAAATGACACATTTATACACCAGCAAAGTAAAATTAGAATCCTCTCCATTTACTTTATATCAGCTGCAGAAGAAAAATAGATGTATTTCAGAGAAGAGACAAGAGAGTAACATAAAATAAAGGATTATTTTGAGTCATCCAAGAGGATACCTTCCAAAATAGGATCCGCATATAAAATGGTATCATTGTGTAGTTTTTGGATATCAAAAAATGCAATAATCTTGAACATATTAAAGGATTTAAAAACAAAAATATGTATCTAAAAATCATGAACAAAAAAACTACTAAAGAAGAGCAAAAAATCTTTTACCTGTAGCAGAACAATTACAGTGTGAGGGTGTCTTAATCTCTGGTAGCTATTGAGCCTACTCTGACTGATATGCAGTCTTTAGATCTACACTGTCTAAAGAAGGAAAAAAGGTATTCTTAATAAGTAATA
Organism: Empidonax traillii; assembly: GCF_003031625.1. Lineage (NCBI taxonomy): Eukaryota > Metazoa > Chordata > Aves > Passeriformes > Tyrannidae > Empidonax > Empidonax traillii. The sequence goes on along the minus strand of NW_020955247.1, from coordinate 1,736,055 downwards.
GTGCTGTAAGAAACCACTGACGGTTTCAGAACCTGGGACACAAGGGTAGAGTAAGAGGTGAGAGAAAATGTTTTGTTCACACAATGTCTTTCAAATCTGTTCCATGCTAAACCATTCCAGTTCTACCTTCAGTTTGTCATCATGCTTACGTACAATAGAGGAACAGTGCCTCAGTAATGCCCTAGGTATTTGCATTTGCTGTTATAAAATAATGTCTTGTTCTATTGCACATGGTAGTTGAAAAAAAAATTCCCTGTAGCACTTTGTGGAAGTGTCATAGCAGAGATGGGCTCTCATTTCAAAATTTTTTGACATATCAGTTTCAAGTTTTAGAGCTGAAAGTGATATATCTACTAATTAAGGAGCAGCATGTAATGGATAAGTCTGGTGGCTTCATAACAAAATGGGTTTAGATGGAATCAAACATCTAGAATGATATGAGAACCCAAGGTCAAGATCTTACATCTATGTGAAAGTTGACAAAGAATATTAATTATAGATGCTTTAGGAAATCATCCAAAAGCCTAGTAGAGGTCAACTTAACAACTGTTCTGATCCCTCATGGCCGTGAGAATATATATGAAGGCAGTTGGAAAAAGTCCTTGTTTGTAGTCAGGTAGGGTGTAATAAAAATGAGTTGTGCTCAAGCAGCAAAGTACACACAGGAGCTAAGGCAGGATTTGGGGGTAGTTTACCTAATTTTTTTTTTTTTTTTTTGACAGGCACTTTGGGGGTTTTTTGGTAACAGAAAGGTACAAAAGTTTTATATTGATATATTTGATATTATTTCCTAAGTTTCATAGCCCCAATATAAGCAAAAGGAATCTTTTTCTTTTTGTTTCTCATTTATTTCCTGAATCTTTGTGCCATAGGGATGTCTGCAACTTAGAAAGAGTTAAAGCTAAAAATAACTCTTCTCATTAGATTCTGAGGTTATTTGGACTTTGCCTGGCAAATGGTTGCTAAAGAGAATGTAATTAAAACAATTTAAATTATGATTGGAAAATACAGTTTCACAGTGGAGCAACAAATACAGTCTTTGAGTAAATAAGTAGTATTATTCTTTCAATTCATCATCATTTGAGTTTCTTTCCTAACCTACTTGGAAGGATACACTGGGCACAGTATGAAATTAGATGCTATTTTCCACAGGTCACCTACTTACTCATTACCAAAAATGAGAGTTTCACCCTGAAAAAAGCATTTTCTCAATTAATTTGATGCTTTTGCTAGCATTTTGTTTCCTTTTATTCAAGTTACGGTCATATTTATTGCACACTGTTTAAAGTTTCCTGTCACTTTAGATCTGCAAACTTTCTCAGGAACAACTTCTGCATCAGGTGCAGCTGTGTGAAACCTCTCAGCCTCACATGGTCTACAGATAGAGTCTGGTATCACAGAGATGTTAAGGCTGAATCCTGAGGTATGTGCACTCTTTCTGGGTGCACAGTTCAGAAAACATACAGCCTGTTTACTCAGAATATTAAAGGGTTTTATGTCACTTGTTAAATGCAAAAGTGAGTCTCCTTGATATCAGAGACAGCGATGAACTCTGGAGTCGTCACTAACTTCTTAAGCTGTGTGCTTGGAAAATAAGGAACTTCAATGAACTTTAGGTAAGAAATTGATATAAACAGCTACCTAGTACCTCATCAGGGTAGTGGCTTGACTTTTGGCTAGTTAGGTAAAGACATTATTTATTTGATTCACTGTGCCTTGCCTCAATCCCTGTGTAACTTACAAATTCTGTAAAAGGTGGGGAGCAGTTTAATAGGCAATTGTTTACTAGAATGTACAGGACTATAATTGTGGACATATCACAATAGTACTTTCAAGCGAAGGAAATATGTCACAAAGCTAAATTTAGCGGGGGATTTAATAGGCACTGTAAATTGTAATTTATTACATTTGAATAAAAAATTTCTTCTTTGCAGGGAAAGAAGGCCAATATTCACCTTTCTCTGTAAATACATGTGACTGAATGTATTTATGTGTGCATTTCCCCTACTACATATATGTATAAATTACTGTTTGTCTGCATATTAATTTTTCTAGAATGGATCAATGATGTATTTGGAACATCTTTACAAAACTACATATTTGACTTTTAAAAATACATATTCCAAAGTATTTCTGTTTGGATACCTCAAATTTAAGTCACAACACATATTTACTTACTTTTTCATGTATACTGTATGAACAGCAGACCAGGGGTTCTGTTTCCTGAAAACTAATGCATGGAAGACATCCAATTTGTAAATGAAGATTGATATCCCTATGACATTAAGGCCAAATCTTGAAGTAAGGCCACTTCCCTTTGGTGACCATCTTGAAACTTTTACTATCTGTGTTCTTAGAATATTAGAGAGTCCTCCAGCATTTCAAAAAATAATGACTTGACAACAGCCTTAGGGGGTGCAAAGGAGCTGATTTCTCTCCATCACTCTGTTGTGTATTTTCGTCAGAATAGGGGTTGAAGCCTCAAAGTAGGGTTTGGGGCAGCAACAGATAGATTAATCTGCCTAGGAAATGGGATCCTCTGATCCAGCTGGCAAAGTACGACTCAGAGGATGATTAACATTTGTTTCACGTGTCTGCCAAACAACATGAAAAAGGCACCAGACAGTCCTCCAAAGATTAGATTTAGTTAGAGAGAAGCTATTTTTCCGAGTACCTGAGAATGAAAATGTATTTCTAAATTGTCAAAACTTACAACTGGGACTGACTGCTTCAGGTGGAGTTCAACATTTAAAACTGAAAGCTCTCTAGGGCTGCACTGTTAATCATCTTCTCTGGAGAACTGAAAATAAGAGGCTACAAATGAAATAAAAGAATCCCTGCTTGCCTAACCTTCTCACTGGGGTGAAAACTATGACAAAAAAGATCTAAAAAAACCCCAAAGACATCACATTCAGCTGTTTGAAAGTAGCTGTAATGAGGGCTTGTAACATCTCATTAGGAAACTGTCAAACCCCAGGTTGCTTTATAAATGGACAATCATGAGCTGCAATTACAAAAGAGTGGGAAATACAGTGACAGAACCAAATATTGTGGCAGGAGAGGATAAGGTGCACAGCATGTACTGGGAGTTGAACCTTAGTTTCTTCCTCTAAGTTCTTTAGAAAAATCTTTTAAAAGGAAATACTAGGGTAATTTTCATAGGCAGGGGAAGAGGAACAACATTTTAGCCACTTTCCTATTGAGATTGGAATCTCTGAATGGCACCACCAAATATAGCAAGGGTCTCAGGAGAGGACTGTTGTACATTTGACTCCAGGAAATCACCCAATGAGACTTTTAGTTTTTCTATACTAATACATTTAGCATTGGAATGATAGCATAGGAGTATTGTTTTTACTGAGTTTACAGAAAACAAGGTGTAAAGGATCTTGCTTAAGTACAAAGGTAAATCCAATCAAGGATTGCTGGATAATTGAAAGCCAGCAAAACAGTGAATATTTAAGAAGGAAAGAATACTTAGTTGGTATCTAAAGTCACTTTTTCTCCCTGTTTTATTCAAATGAATGGTCATTTTCTAGCAAAAGTATTTTTCCAAACAGTGAATAGTTAAAAAAAAAAAAAAAAAGGGAACTACTACTACTACTCCTCTCACTAGAGAAATTATAATTGGTCATCCAGGGACAAACTTCAGTGTACATGTGCATGGAATTCATAGTCTCTATACATGGTATGACAGAAATAACGTTCTGGATAGAGCCAACATGTATCTGGTCACCCAGTTCAGGGACAAGAGCTTGTTCTGAAACTTGGCTAATAGGTATGTATATCAAAGAATGATTAGTGAGATGTCCAACTGTCCAATGAGAACTATTCAAAGAGCTCACTGAAATATGGAGAGATGCTACTCTGTAGATAAATGCATGCTGTGGTAAAGACTCCCCTGGGAAAACCTGACCTCAGGCAATTCTGGCAGTGCTGTCAGACCTATATGCTTTGGAGAAGTGGGTCTTCTTCCCATTTCTAAAGTGTGTTAATATTATGCTGCTTATGATGGCGATGTAACCAGGAATGAGCTCTGAAAGTCATCTCGTCTACCAGAAGAGAGGTATCTTGTTTCCCCTGAAGGCCCACTGAGATAAGTGTCCAGGCAGTAGGTGCCAGCACCATCAGTGGGACTCTCCAGAGCACCACTGAAGTCATGTGCACACTCGGAGCAGAAGAACAAAGCAAGCAAGCTTTTCAGCAGAAGAAAAAAAGAGAAGGTGGCAGTGGACACCCTTAATGAGAGCCAGATAGTTTTTCTCCCTTGGAAATATAGACCAATGGACTGCAATGAATTTCACATTAAATGTGAAGAAATTTAGGAAGTGTAAGAGAATTTTAAGAAGATAGCAAAAGAAAGGGAATGTTACTGTTGCTCTTGTGAGGCAGTAGTTTCAACAGTTTCCTCTGCTTGTTAGTGCTCAGTACTTTGACTGTCAAAGAACTAAGTTCCCATGGGAAATAACTCTTTAAAAACAAGTAAAAAATTAAAAAGTGTTCCACATCACTTGGTTCAACTATTATTTATGATATGTTCACGCTCACTCCTCATGTTATAGCTAATTTTCTATTTGTCTGAAAGTTTAATTCCCTGAATTATGTGCAGGGAAGATTACTGATTAGAAAAAGTTATTAGAATTTTCCCTCTGCATACTGCAAAATTAATCATTCATAAAACCAAAGCACTAGTATCACCATTTTAGTGGCATTTGTGACAGTTTTTCACACGCCTTTATTCTTAATAATCATAACTGTGCTTTGCAGAAACCTGTTGGATTTTGACAGCACAGAGAGCTTTCAAGTGTTTTGAGGAAGGGAAACTGAAAGCAAGAAACTGTTAGCCGAAAAATGAATGTGTTGTTCTACAGAGCAAATCTACAGCTCAGACCTTGACCAAGCCTTACATGCTCCAGTACCTGGGGCCAACCAGCATATCAAGTGTTCAGAGCTCAGGTTTATGGATTGGGATGAGATGACTTTTTTTGTGTAAGTCACTTCTTCTGAGCATGTTTTCTTGAACTCATTAGTGAGCTCCCTAAGTGGACACATGCAGCATCCAGCCTAGCATATCAAATGAAAGATATTAGGACCAGTTTCTGGAAATAACTAATCTCTAGGTGAAATTAGATATTCTAAATTTCCATTAAATAAGATACCTGTTCTTTGGAGTGTACTTGCTTCTATTCCTAGCTTAGTAATAAATAATGTTTTTCTTAGTTTTGCGCATAGCAGCTTATACAGAAAAAATATATAAACTGATATCCAGAAAGTAATTTACAAAATGTACAGAGTGTAATTCCTTGAAAAAATTTCTTACACATTATTTTCTCAGCATCCAGTTTTCACTTTCTTTCATTCACATCCTCTTTCTATACATTTTAGAAAGTATGTATTAAATGACTTTATTGCAGAACAACAGAACTAGTTCTATGTGACCAACCAAAATTTCTGCGTAAATTTGAAACAATTTTGTTTTCTGAAAGATGAAAGAAATACATGTGCTTGCTAATCACTTTCATGCCATAGGAGCTAAAACAAACTAAACTAAAAAATCCAAGATTTTATCCTGAACAAAATACTCAAAAGAATATTTTAGAAAACATGCTGCTGATAGTTTAAATTAAAGGCCAGTCTGAAGGCCAAATGACACACTCCAGTTGGCTCTTTTTCATTCCCAGTTAACAGTTCAGCAGAACTTGGATTTCTTCATTCTGAGAAGATCAGATCAGTTTTTGTTGATTACTGTCTCTATGTCAACCAGCAAAAACTTCAAAGTGTTTATGCAAACTTTTGAATTTCTGGAAATGTGAAGTCCTCTGATACTCGTGGATGTTGGATTTCATCCAAGTCTTTTGCTGTACAAGTTTATCAACGACCAGGACTCAGAGCGATATTTTTATGGAAACTGGAATGAGAGACTGTATATGTCTGAATTCTGTAGTGAACCTTAACAGTTCCGTTCCTGGTTCAAGGCCTTTCAAACATGCACGCAAAACTTGAGTCACTGCCCTTGGAATAGGGTGTAGGATTCTTTCCCATATAGGAAGGAAGAAGATCTGGAGTGGATTCCAGAGGACAGTGCTCCCAAGACACAGCTTGGGGAATACGAGTAGCAGGGAAATTGTTCATGATTCTTCCATGTGCATTTTGTTATGTTATTCCCTGCCCTATGCATCTGCCTACTTCGCTAATACTTGAAGCCATTTATCTCAACCCAGATTACTTGTTAGCAGAGATTGTCAATCATGTTGTGGGAAATTTGTCAAAAGAATACCTTTCTATCATTTGTATGAATGAAAACCTAATTCAAGATTGCAACCTAGACTGAGATTTAGTCCAAACCTCACAAGGTTAAAGGCAAGCATTCCTGAATAGTTGAGAAATGCTGAAACTCTGAGATGATCTAATATGTACCACTTACCTTTCAATTTGCTTCTACCAGGAACACTGAATTACACTTTTATGCTCTGTCCATTCAGGGAAAAACTATAATTTTACTAGGTTAGAAAGATGTTCCACTTGCACTAGCATTCTTCTATTGTGCATTACAAATAAGAAAAGGATTCTCTCATTCTCACATTCTAGACAAAATTAATGATTATCAGTTTTCCTATTGTGTATCTTATTGCCCTGCCTACACTAGCGGATTCTGTCCAATGAAATACTATACTGTAGGGGTGGTCGGAATAGTGTTTTTATTTGGACTATTCTTGACCTTTGGCTTATGTGTTAATAACAATATGTATTCATAGCAGATGTGGAACACTGGTGTCTCAAAGTTTAGAGTGGCCTTTATTTAGGCTGCTTCTTCTGCACTTAGATTAAAAAAAGAATAAAAAAGTTACATTCTAGATATGAAGGTTATTTACTTATGTTACAGTGTGGTATTTTGTTTGTGATTACATGTGCCTATCTTCATGGATAAAGGCATTTTAATATTCATATTTTTTAAAAATAGTTGTTGGGAATCTCAGTTGGCTTCATTTGAAGCACAGATTTCCACAACTTCATTTTCTTGGTGGTATGGACCTAATGTCCTGATTCTTCCCACTCCTTAGGAAGAACTTGACCAGGGACCCAGAGCTAAATTGAGGGTCCAGTGCTCACTATGGTATATCTAATGATTTGTTTAGTTGTTTAATGATATTATCTCAGTTATGGTAATATAGCCAACAGTCCCCATTCTGCTGTCAGCTCAGTTGGTGTCACAGCTAGGATTGCCAGACCCAGCTTTGCTCTCATCCATGTTCTCTTACATACGAGTAATCAGATTAAGGCAAAAATAATGAAAAGAGATTATTCTCACACTTTCTACTTTAACATTCACCTATAATATCTTAGGTACTAAACACTTGGCCCAAATTCTAATGGAAGCATCAATATTTAAAATGTTTTAACAACATTTGTTAAACTCAAATTTCATAATATCATGCTAATTCAGTATAATAATATTGACGTCATCTGAACAAGCATGTAAAACATATCCCTTGGGAAGCCTGTAAATTTCTGGTACTGCAAAAAGCATTAACAGTAACAAAAAAGAAGTTTGAAAAGGAAAAAGCAATGAGAAGTCTGTGTTTTCACTAATCTTTAGAAGTTTTCATGGCAAGAAAATACATTAGGATAGGAAAATTAATTTATACATAAAGCTGTCACATTGCCAAGAAAAGCAATTAGAGAGTCAATAATTTTCTACGTCTAAAAGGAGAAAGAAATGGTTGGCCTTTGGCTTCAAATGGTGGATGTTATTCATGCAGACCCACCACAGAAGAGGTCCAGGAACAGTAAATAATGAATTGTCAACACGCAGGATCTGTGACTTGATATATTGACCACTTAGATGGGAAGGAAAATGCAGCTATGCTTCTCCCCTGGAAACTTCATTACCCTCTACCCCACATAAGCCAAATTTCTTGTCCTGATTTTGATTGGCAGCACCCCTGATAGCAGCAAAGATTTGGGGTTTCTATAGATGTGAGAGTACTGACCACTCTCTCTTAGAGGCAATATTTTGACACTAGGATATGTACAGTAAAATAGGTTAATAAGACATTTGTAGATATTGAATAATATTAATAACCCTCCAGTTCAGACCCATCTCAAAATCCTCAGGCCATTGATCATTTGACAGCAAACACAGAATGAATTAAAGTTATGAATTCAATTCCCAGAAACTGTAGCAAAACCAGCTACACTAATCTACAGATCTTTAACTTTCACCTGGGTGTCACACAAGTTCTGTACTGTTTTTACTGAATACCTTAATTAGAAAAGAATCATAGTCTCTTTGGACAACAGGAACCATTATCTGACTGTTAGCAGCTGAGAAGTTCATGTTGTTATTTTTGTTATTTTTTTTAGTCAAAGGTTTTCCATGAAAAGTATAGTGTAGTAGAATCCAAATAATTTTGTTATCATTGAAGTTTAGGGGATAAAAACTACATAGAATATATGGAAATAAAAAGTGAGAAAACCTAAGCATGGTGAAATCAGTCATTATCAGCAGTCTCTCCAACTGAAATAGGGAGGAAAAAAAAAAAAGAAAGGGTAAATGCCCCTTTTTTTTTTTTTTTTGCTCCTGCCACTCCCCTTCCCCCCCACAGCCCGTTAAATCTTGTCTGCAAAAAGCAAGGAAAGAAATAACCATTTTTCTCAGAATACTGTCATGATGGCAACTTCTTGGGAAGATTGAACTCCTATCATCTGACAACCCGGAGCACTAGTGATATTACCACAGCTCTTTAGTGCCTCTTCAAATATAGGCTCCAACTGACATGTTGGACCTTGTGGCAAGACACAGATGCCAGATAAAACTTGATTCTTATGATTTTTTTTTTTTTACTGTTATGTTTAAAGAATTCAATGAATGATCTTAAATGTTATCAGACAGTGGATTTGTACTTTGCCATAGTAATGTATTCATTTAAAGAGATTTACTTTGCCCAGTTTAAATACTCTAAACTACTATGAGATGTTTACATTAATTCCACTATCCAAAAGGATTTGTGAAAGATATTTTAGACCTATGATATTAAAACTTTAGTTGGATTTACAGGTAGCCTCCCAGCATCATGAATAGTGCCCTTGTTGGCTTCAAGACTTAAAGGATTTAGCAGAATATTTATCACTTCAGTAGATAATCCCATGACATATCAAAGTTAGAGTGGCTGAATTTTTGCCCATACTTTACATTTTCAACATATGAGTACAGATGTATAGAGATAAACAAACAGATTCACACTTCAGGACTGTCTCTTGGATACTTCACACAAGTGAAACAAATAAAATAGTGTTTAAGAATTCATAGATTCTTGCAAATAGTTAGCATTCTTAATGTTGCAGTGGGATGTGTATGTGGGAATGTGAAATAAATGTTTTAGAAATTAATAAGTATTGAACTGCCCCTATTGTACAATTCTTGATACATTTTCTTACATGTGTCAACCTTTGTTTTTCCCAAATTTCAAAGCTGTAGAAACAGACCAAGGAAGTCGCAATCTCCCCTCTGGGACAGCATTATTCAATTTTTGCACTATTTACTCCAATTCAAAACATGCAAAGTTTACAACAGTTTTTTTCCTCCCAAGTTTGGAAGTAGATACTAGTATAATTTAGATTTTGATGGGAAATTGCTTATAAAGCACTTCTGTGTCATATTAGTTCAGGAAAGAAACAACCGACTCATTTTTCAGTACCGCTTCTTAATACAACAGAATATGTTAATCAGTATACACTGTCCAACCTTCAACTCAGACTTTGTGTGTTATGTTTGTGCTATATGTTTTTGTATCTATGTTTTTGTAGATGTTTACATCTGTATATTTATTTATGTTTTATATATATATGTTTATATTTGCTATTTCCTACATGCACCTAAACTTCAGTTATGAGTAACTTCACTTTCTAGACCTACACAGACTGCACACCGCCAAAGACTTCCAGATGTTGTGGCTGTACAAAGTCCTAAATATTGTCCCTCACTGTGAGTGCAGCCCACTGAGTTTTTCTAGCAGCCAGTTACCAGTCAGAGGCAGATAGATAGCATTTCAGTCTGACTTCCAATCTTCTTTTTGAGAACACACATAAGCAGAGACTGTTGAAATAAAAAGTTCTGCATATTATAGCCACCATCCACGTATTGTCTTCATCACCACTAGTCAAGGACTGGATCAATTTTAGCAATTTTCCTTCACTGTGAAACAGCCATATTTTTCAGGCTGGCTGTCGAAGTGAGTCCTATTGCTATCCTAAGGGCTAGATACAAGGTCATGAGACTCTTTAATGCTTCAGTAAAAATGAACTTACAATGCTATTTTCATTTCCTGTGTATGCATGTAATGTTGTTTGGGTGTCTAAAAGTGTTCGCATGATATGTGACGAGCATATCTTTCGCTTTTGCAAAATTATTTTTGTACCGTTTCTTGCACAAGAAATCTTGCACTTTGCTCTTGATTAACAATTCTTCCAGCTGAAAGGCTAAAAGTTTAGTTAGGTGAGCAGTGAATGGTATAGTTTCAAAACCATTATCACTCTCTACAACTACCTGAAAGGAGATTGTAGCCAGGTGGGGGTCAGTCTCTTCTCCCAGGCAATCAGCAGTAGGACAAGAGGGCACAGGCTTGAGCTGTGCCAGGGGAGGTTTAGGTTGGATATTAGGAAGAAATTTTTTACAAAGAGAATGATTAGGCATTGGAATGGGCTGCCCAGGGAGGTGATGGATTCACCATCCCTGGAGCTTTTTAAGATGAGAGTGGACATGGCACTTAATGCCATGGTCTGGTAACCAGGGCAGTGTTGGATCAACAGCTGGACTTGATGATCTGGGAGGTCTTTTCCAACTTGGCTGATTCTATGATTCTATGATTACCCTCCCACTTATATGATTATTTTTAAATGTATTGTTTTGGGAAGCCGGAGCTTAATTTTTTTTTGTAGGCTAACACATATTTTATATTCTATATATATATAAACTCTATATATAGAGGAAAATGCAACTCTTTTTTATCTCATCTTTATTTCTGCTTTTCTGCTTCCATTTGCACATATAATAGCTATAACCAGTGATGCCACTTAAAACAGCCAACTCCTGAGTAAGCGTAATGTTGCTGCATTTTTAGTAGTTTCATTTATGGCAATAGAATATAAATAGAGTGAAAGCTTTCCTTGACTACACGCTTCACTCTTTTATGTTTGAAACTGGGAAAGGGTCTTGACAAACAACTTCTCTTATGCCATTGCAAAGGGAAGATGTTAAAAAAAACCATTACGAATCCAAACTTACAAAATTTCCTATGTTCACTGTGGATTAACCCATTTTTTTTGTTTTGTCTGAAGGATGCTGAGGGTATTTGTTCTGGTATGACCAGTAACTATAATACTGAATTTAAGCAGAAGGAAAATAATTGCCCTGGAAGTCAACACTTTTTCTTGCTGCAAACCACAGTGGGAAAATGAGTAAAAAATGAGAAGAGGATTTGATAACAATGAGAGCTTACACCTTTGCCATCTGCTAACCTCCTCTTGACTCCAAAGGCACAGGCAGCTTTTCCTCATGAAAGAACTTCAGCAACCTGCTACTCACAGGGGTAGACAGGTTGTGCCTAACAACTAGAGTTGATGTTCACAATTATTTTAACAAGAAACCAGAAACATGTGTGGGTTTTTTGCAGTTTCTAGTACTGCTAAGAATAAACCTGTACAAAAGATTTACTACGCTTATAAAAAAGTCAACTGAGCATGATAGTAATATATTGTTCCAAAAAAAGTTTAACTTGACTGAAGAGAGACTCAGCAGGAAATTTAAAAAGTGATTCTTGTTATCAGTTTTAATGAATACCATTAAGTGATAACCAAAAAGAAAGGGGAAACAAGATTAGTGATTGCTCAGAAAACATCCACTCCTCTAAGTTATCGTGACATCAAAATCTTTAGCTGTGAAGTTAATTTCCTCAATAATTATATTCAGCTTAGAAGTGCAAGCACTCATAAATGCCTGCTTGGTATGTCTTCACCAAGGAATGACAAAAATCAGATCTTTGGTGCCACAGTAGCATTGCAGGGAAAGGAAGAAGACTTCTTGTTGCCTGAAGGTTCTATAATATATATCCGTGTTGTCCATGACCTACACAATGTCTGCCTTTTTACTGCAATACGCTTGACAAAACTGTTCTCAGAAGCTATCAGTGACATCCGGTCAGCTAAAAGAGTTATCCTAGAAGGACTCAGATGACCTTCTAAATTACTCTGAATAAGATAAGTTCTTTTTCATCCTTACAGAACTGAAAGAGTATACAAGAGTATACAAGAAAGAGTATTCTGTTTCTAATATTTGAATTTCTGTTTAGATGGGGCCACAGAATATAGACTATAGCACCAAATTAATTCTTAGACACAATTTGTTATCAGTAGCACACAGCCTAAACCTGTGTGAGTACTGCCTTTATGAGAAGAAAAAACAATTCACTAGTTGCTTGTCATAGCCATAGTAACCACAGCTCACAGAGAGTGTTGCTTCTCCACAATCACACTTTTAGGGTTAAATCTTCAGTCTTGCATCTCTGACACAGAGATTTGGACACTCTGTGATGAGCAGTACATTGGAGAAAAGAAACATTTCTTTTGCAATACCACAGCACAACTTTGCTCTCCAGGCATCGTTTCCCCCATTCCTTCTTTCCTTCTTGCTAGTCCTACCATGAGAGCAAGGCTCAGATGGAGACAGGCAATTTCACATGGTTAACAAACAGAGTTGGAATTCATAAGGAAATATAAAGTGTCTTCTCATTTATGAAATCTCAGTGAAAATTACAACCCCCAGGTCAATAGGTTTTGGAGCTAGGGGCCAAGACAAAATAAAAAAAAAGGTTAATATGTGTATGAAAAAAAACCCAGCATCCTTACAGACTTCTGGAAAGGCAAAAATTACATCAGTGCCACTGATGCCACATTTAACCATAAATAGTATCATCTAAGTATATTTATATCCTGTTCCGAATAAACATGTCAGGACTTACTGAATAATTCCATAAAGACATCTCATCTTACATGGCATCTTATCCTAAAGTCATGTAGCCTCCCAACTGTCTTCAGTGCTCTCCACATAGTTTACTGTACCGGGTCAAAAAAGCAGCTTGGAATTGTAGATGACAGAAATGTAACAAATAGAGATATGTCTTTAAAAAAAAATCAGAAGGCTGTTACAGGATAATAACTCTCACATGGTTTTTACAATTTCTGCTTGGGGAACATCAAGTTCTCACCATTGCCCACTATTTTAGCATGAGTAATATTTGGTGAAGCATGAGATGAAGATTTTTAGTATAAATGTCATTATTTCCTTAAGGTAGATCTCTACAAAATCCCACTAATGAACGTACAAAACTTAATTAATTTCTTAGGAGGCCCACTTTTAGGCAAAAAAAGTCTCAAAGTCCTCTAGATAATAATTTGTATCTGTTTTCCTGAAATTTATGATAAAAGCAAAAGAAAATTCATAGAAATTATTGAAATTCTTTCAGTACTGTTTGAAAATGCCATCCCATCTTTTATATCCTGGCAGTAGGGTAATGTCCTGTAGCCCAGCATTATAACCAAAAGAGAAGTTGCATTTTAAGCTGCCTGCCCTCCCCAGAGGCTCCAGCAATACAGTGTTCCTAAGGCAAGAGTCCAGCTCTAGTCTGTAACATAAATCTTAGTAACTAATTTACTAAGCAGTTTTCTAGTTACTTAGAAAGCAAGAAGCAGTTTTAAACTTGTGTATGAATTGAATGAGAAAGGTGTGGTCACATCTCATAGTAAGGAAAGAGATCCCTAACAAAGTCAAAAGACTTGTCCCATCCCTTGTCCCATCTGTAACTTTGATAAGTAAAATCAAAATAAGAAAGTTCTCAACCTATACCTATATAGTTACATTTAGGGTATTTATTTTTCATTGACATTCTTGACAGCTTACATTGCTAAATATATATACTATATATATGTTTATGCAATCTAAAAACTATCCTCATTTATGTTTGTTGTTGACTCTATGTAGTAACACAATAATTTAACAAAGCTTTGGACAACAACGACTAAAAGGAAAATCAGAAAAAAAAAACCAACCTGGCTAATTTAAATACTGAGATCACACCTTTGATGTATGCAACTTCAGTATATTTCCATCACAGCTTATACTTTGAAAGTCTGTTTTCTTTACCAGCCACTTTATCACTTTGATTTTTTCACCTTAATCTCTCAACATCCTTCCCACATTGTAAACCATTTACATAATATTCAGCTTATACCTCCTCATGAACTATTTCTGAGTACCAGTCAGTCACATTGTTCATGCTATTAAAAATGTTTCAAAAGCATCAAAATACACAAAAACAAAGCATACTTTTCTAAAAAACAAACAAACAAACCACTCAAAAACTTATTTTTAATTAATATTAATTTTTTTAATGCTTTTTTCCAATTTTTTTCAACATGAATTGTTCTAGCTTGATCAGCAGCATGTGTACTTTGGAAGAAACTTGATGAAGAACAAAGCAGGAGGCTGAAACTGGCAACTGCAGGACACCAGAGAAGCTGCAAGAATCTTCTCTGTCTCAAAGGAGAACAGTAGCCTTTGGATACGAACTATACAGAAACACTGTAAGGGAGTTTATGTAAGCAAAATGTCAGAAATTTCCTAAAACAGAGATTTCCTTTCCCCACTGCCAGCTGCAAAAAGGAAGGTCCCAACATGCCTCTTTATAATGTGTCATAAAAGAACAGATATATGACACAAAAGACATTTTCCTTTTTGATTTCCAGAGACCAATAACATGAGAAGAGTGTCCTGCAGTAGGAACAGGCATCATCCACGAAGATTTAGTGCTTGGCAACCTGATAAAGTTTTTTTAATGTATATACATATATATATATGCATATCTGTGTGTGTGTTTTGTTTTGTTACACAGCATTACTCACCAAACACTGAAAAAAGATTTTTCTGATTTTCCAGGTATTCTTCGTAATGAGTGAAAACATACTCTTATACTTGGAGCCAACTCTGAATCTAGCCAAAACTGAAATTCCCTTGTTGAAACCTAATACAGAAAGGGTAGTGGTCAACTGAAGCACTGTTTTCCAGTTGTCATGTATTATTAGGAATCTCTTGCTACAATATGTCTAATCCCAATTGCCCGTGGTTTTGCAATTCTTCTAATGTAATGCCTCACCCAGGCTGAAGCTAGACCATGTGCAGAGAGTCTGATTGCACCTATTGCTGTAAATACTGCTTTTGTTTTTAATTTACACTCCAATGAAAGGATAGCTACCCCATACGGGTGAATTTACTGAAAAAAAAAATCACCTCTATCCTTTTCATACTTGCTCTTAGTGTGTCCTACCACAGCTCTTGCTTTACAAAAGCTTTTTAGAGAGATACAAGCTCCTTCAATGAATAAAGGTGAACACAGGCAAAATGAAAGGGGGTCTGCCTGTATTCTTCTGGCTTATGATGATCTGAGAGACTGGCATATATTTCATTGAATCCCTTATTCTATTACTGCCTTACACAGCCTGTTTATATTTGCTCATTAATGAAACAGTATCATGACAACGTGTGGCAGCCACAGTAATTAGCAAAGCATCTCCTTCTATTCTTCAAAATGTCGTCAAAACACTTGTCAGGAAACAAACTCATTTTCAGTCTCTGCTGCCATTTACAGGGTTTCAGGCACTGATGATAGCTTGTCTGCTTAGTTTAAAAGAGCTCTTGATATAACAGAACCTGACACTGTTTACTTCAGCCTATTATGCCTGCTGCATTCACTGAATGCTTCAGTGGAAAAGAAAAATCGAAAGAAAGCTATTCATTGTAATGCCAGCTGCTTTTTAAAAAAAGGAAATCAATTTTTGCTTGAGCTCAGAATGTACTCAGCAGGCCCAGAGTGACCCCCACTTCTGATGCCAACAACAAAAGAATCTGACTGCATTCTACACAACAGTCACAAAACAGCTAAAGAGCACTGAAAATGTAAGATTAGTTTCATCCTGTTTTGTGTTCAAATAGGTATCTACTAACACAGACAACATCTCAAAATAGAAAGACTGCTGTGTCACAGGTTGCATGTAGAAACACGATTAGAAACAAGGGCATTTTTGAACATATTACCTCATTAAAAACTGCTTGACAGGACCATTCAAAGGCTGAAATAATTAGTTACTTTTGGTATTTATAGCTGGTATCATGATGATTTTCTGTATGGCCAGTTTTGGCCAGCTTCTTTCTAATGCAGTTATCTAAGTATGACAGTGACTGCAATGTTTTACACATTCATGACAATCCTACATCTGTGTCACTCAAAACTTCTTGATATACCGGCAGTCCAGCCAATGTCTTGCTCTTAACATTAATTTTCATGTAAACTTGTTTCCATAACATACATGAGACTGCATAAGAGTAATCATTATAATGATAAATATAATAATAGCAATTATTATTACTCTGATAGCTGTGCACAGATAAAAATCAGGGCTGTACTGTGCTAGGCTGTAGAGAAGCAAATTACAAAAGTAGTCTTTGCACTGAGACCTTATAATCTAGACAGCTAGAATTCAGGAAATCAAACAAAGCTCCTGGATTAGCCTAACAGGCACCTCTGTTCTGTGGTATTCACTAAACCTATAAGGATAAAAATATCGAAGTGAACACCCCCATCACCTCTCATCTTATTTTCTACCCTTCTTGTCTTGAGTTTGTGGCTAGGCTGGAGAGAGGTATGAAAACAGTTTCAACTCAAGAGTATCTTTCACAGAAACAACCAACTTTTTCCTCTTATATTCACAAAACAATTTTAGCACTTTATGCCTTTAAAACTCTATGCAGTCTTTCTAGTGGTTTGTTAGCACAGAAACTGTGCTAACTTTCATGGTGTGCACCAGTATTGATACACTTAATTTTATAATAGGGTTTGCATTGCTGCCTTTTGGTGTAATTCTCACCTTAAGAGACGTACAGCATACATTTATCTAAGTCACTCTTTTCTCCCTTACTGACAGCGAGAAAAATAGATTGGGTACATTGCACCTTAAAAGGAGATGTCTACTTTAGGTTAAGATGAGTAGTACCCTAGAAGGACCCATTTTTCTACATTAACCAACTGGAATGAATGTTCCTTCCCACCCTTTTATTTTGATAGAATTTAGACTTGTTTTTTCTCTTTCAGCTATTCACTTGATTTAAGATAGAAATAGCTTTTGCTAGATATTTATAATTGTTGGGAACACCTTGAATATTTTTCCCAGAAATTTTTTTTAATGTAAAAGAGATTTGTAAATTCAGAAAGGTAACCTTTTGACCTATAGGTTAAAAAGTTTCATGGCTTTTCAAATTAATGTTTAGAGTAGGTGAAAAAAACCCCCTCAAATATTTGGATATTAATTTTTTTTCTGGTCTTTGCCTATCTCTCACTGGCTTTTTTATTCATTGAAATAGCAGAGAGACAATAGAATCAAAGGGTGATGTCCAAAGATTGAAGAATAATGTTCTTGATTTTCTTTTTGCTAAAGAAAAAAAAGATTGCTCAGGAAAATATACCTGGGCCTATTTTTTCTGCTCTTTCTCTATTAGGAATACATAACTTTGCTGGAGCAATTCTAGTAACCAGAGTATATGTTATTAATAGAAAATACAGCCAAAATGTCCCTGTGAGGGTTAGAGACCTGTTTCTCTGTGTAGGACAGATTCTCTCTACTCCCTGAAGTAAGAAGAAATGGAATTAGCTTTTGGCACCTTTAGAATTCAAAAAAAAAATATTACTTCAGTGGTAAGCGGGAAGGAAGAAGAACTCTGAAAATAAAATAAATGAAAGAAATCAGTGAAAAGGAATTGTGTGTGCATAATGCATGGGCACAAACCTGGGTTATAACAAAAAAAAAGTATCTGAGGTGGCTTCATCATGCTTTCCTGTTCAGTATTTGGACTGTCAAGAAGTGATTAGGAAGAGGTCATTTAATACCATTTCATGAAGACTCAATTCAAAATTACTGACAATATAATACTAGGAAATAGTAAAATATTCAGAGTCCCAAGAATGTTTTTACACTTAGTTTGTAGTCAAAGAACACCTGTATTCAGCTGACCTCAAAAGTTTCTTGCAGTTTAAGCATTTTAAATTACAACAGTTTGGCTGTCTTCCACAGGTCTTCTCACAAATGATTCAGAAGGCTGCTTGAGGAATTGGAAAGGATTATTTGGTGAGGAGGTCAAACATCTGTTGGTGTTTTCTGGTGTGTGCCTGGACATTTTTAACGGTATTATTGCTCTCACTTTCACAAAACAAAGGTCTGCATGCTTGAAAAAGTGTTAACCACTCATCGTACTTAAAGAACAAATTACTTCAAAACACAGGGTGCATGAGGACGAAAGGGAAAGATATTAGAGGAGCTCCAGCAGGTCATCTGAGGAGAGCAGTTCTAGAGAATAATTATATATCATATGAAAAACACTTCCTTGAGTTTGTTTAGAATCTGGTATTTTCCTTTAATTCATATTGTATTATAAGATCAAATTCTTAATTGCAAGAAACAGAAACTACAAATTTCCTATTCAATTTCTTTATGCCACAAAAATTTAATAAATCTCTAAAACTTTTCAGTCTCATGGCCCTATTTTTCACTTTTTTCCGAGGTGGAGACCCATGTAACCTCTTTCTTATGTAAGAAAATTTTCACAGCACTGCTTGTTCTTTGCTCAGTCTAGTCACATCAAACAGGTGCCCTTCTTTGTCGTAGTTGGCCATTCTCCTTGTGCTTTGAAAATGAGTGTCTGTGCAAGGAGAAGATGAGATTTTAGATAAATGTTCAGGGAAAAAAAATAAAAAGTACTTCTAAGCCAGGTGTACCAGCCATTTCCATGTCAATCCAAGAAAGGAGGAAAACACACAATTGAGAGAAGATAAAAAATTAGAGGAAAATAGGAAAGTATCATATGAAATAAATTATTAGATGTTTAGGAATAATGTTTCTGCTAGAAGTTATAGAGACTAATTTAAGCTTCAGATCATGATGGATAGTAGTAATACACATTTCCATACCTTTTTCCTTCCAGTACGCCTTGAGTGTTTTAAAACAATAAAGTAGGTAATCATGGCGATCACCTGATTTTTGCTAATGAGAAACAAAGGATGTCACACAGGTTCTCCCAATCTTTTTTTGTTGTAGTTGCATCAAAGCGAAGAGATGGACTCCTCCTTAGCACAGCTGAGAGAAATTCAATTAGTTCCTGTTATAAATTGTTCTCACATGGATCCTTATTCTCAGCCAGTCATAGGGGAGCCTAAGGAGGTTAATACTAAAATGAGATGTTTAGGAAAGTTGGTGAATATCCTTCAAATCCTTCTTGCATAAGGTTGTAGGCAAGTCTGTGTAATAAACGACAGAATTAATTCAGCCTGAGACTAAAGCCTCAGCACAGTTTCAACACTGTCATTTCTGATTATCTATGATACAGTTATTGATGCTTATATAAAGCACTTACAATATATTACATTCAGATGTCTTACCCTGTTCACTGGGTGCATGTAGGGTAATAACAAGAAATTTCTGCACAGTTACACAATTACAAGTATCTTTGGGAAAAAAAAAGACACAATATTTACTCGTATATACTTATGTGAATGCAATATACCTTCTGCTCAGTTTTAGTCCACTCTTTGCCTGGACTCTGAGAGAAACTGCAGTTGCTTTACACAAAATTTTAATTCTGCTCACCTATATGTAAATGCTTGTTGTTGAGCTCCAAAGAACATACTGAGAGCACTTCAAATCTTTGCTATATTTTAAGTGCTATGACAATTGTTTGTATACCTGTCAAGAGAATAAAAGTTTCTTTTAAAAGTCATATTTCCATGCAGTAAAAAAAATCTTCTAAGATTTTGTCTTTATATATCATGAATGTTATGTTTGTTATATAAGATATATGGTTAAAATTTTTTAAATTTATTCCAATTTATGCCCTTATTTACAAAACATGACATGATGATTCTGAGTTATTATCAGATAAAAAGGATGACTTGTTTTTTATTCTCTTTGGTTAGAGTTGCTGGGTATAGATATGGTGTAGCCTGGAAAATAATGCACACCATCTGTGAGAAGTTCCTGTTTTTTTCAGGCAAAAGCACAGCTAAATTTATTTTTAGAATAAGGGTATGCATAAGTCAAGCAAGACTTATGTGGCGTGTGTGCATGCATCTACTATATGGTAATTTTATTGTCATCTGATTTCTTGTTACTTTATAGAGATTGAAAATAATGTATTGATTTTTAAAAGCCTCGTGCAAAGACTTGGCACTCTTACGTGTCTGCCTGGAGGGAAAATATGTAATATAGTTCACGTCATGTAGTTATGCTAATTTGGATATGAACCATCACAAGAATTGCCCTGGCGCTTTAGAACAACCATTTTGATCACAGAATCATCACAGTAAGGAGAGTTAAGGACTAATAGGATAAAAGATTAGTATAACCTTCACTTAGCTTTGAAGTAGCTATATATTTGTTTTAATATTTGTTTTAATACTTGTTTTCCCAGAAATGGAGGAAGATCTGTGAGAGCCCTTCCAAGTCTTCCATCAACTCCATAGATTGTATTATATTTTTACACATGAAAGAGGGTTTTCTGTCATTAGCTTGGGAGTTTCTAGCTAAAAAAACCCACCATATTTAGTGCTTATCCTGCCTGCAGGAAATTAGTGTGTTTTGTATTTTTAATCTTAGGATGTTAGCATTTAAATTAACGATTTCAAAATCCATTTCTAATTTTGTTTCTACTATATCATTAACAGGATGCTGCTGGATGAAGGAGTGATAAGGAGATAAACATCAATGGGATTGAGAAATATTGGTTTGTTTGGAGTTGTGTTTAAACTTACATCTAGGCATTTGCATGACAGTTTTTGTTTTTTAAAATCCCATATGCACAGATGGAAATCATTACGAGGCAGAAACTTAGCAGTACCTTAGTTATGGAAAGAGAAAATATTTTTGACATTTTTTCAAGTTGTTTTTTAATTTCTTTCTCATGTAGGTTCTCATTTATGAATTTTCAGTATGAAGTAGGCAGGTATTTTAGAACCAGTGCAGTACAAAGTACAGAAATTATTCACTTTTTTGTTTGGGTAATTTTCTGTTTAATCATCTCAGGATAGGGTGTGGACGCTGGAGGTGGTGGTGCTGAAAAGTTAAATTCGTGGCTGGGAGAGGAAGTAGGGAGGCACAGTCTCCTCTATTAGCTTCCAGGAGCTGCTAGACGGTCCTAAGTCATCCAAGGCACTAGAGTTTCCCCTGAAGAAGTGCTGTTTGAAGGCGCAGAATTCAGTCTCTAGGTCCTCCAAAATGGCCTTTTTTACATTTATAAAATACAAAGGTCAAAAAATCTCAAACCGCTATTGCTACACCCAGTGCCTTTGCAGAAGTACAGTCAGAAATTTTAATGGAATACTGTCTAATAATAATAGGGGGAAATAATTTAAATATTTATAAATATAAGGAGATGAATATAGGAGGAAATAAAGAAAATGACAAACTGAAAGAAGAAACAAAATTGGACTTTAGCATTTGAAAGGTGTTCTCACTAGCGGAGTTCAAATTCTTTTCCCTAAGAATTTGAACTGAATTCAAGGAGACAGAAAACACTGTTAGCGATGAATCTCTTATCTTTTAGCACCCCAGGGTAACAATTGTTTTGTGGAATAATAAAAAGCCATGTTTATTTGGACTAAAGAACTTTCGCTGTAGTGAAAGTCTGAATCTTAAGATTTCCTTGGCATTGATTTGAATGTCATTTGACTTTAAAAAACTCATTGTAGTGCAGTATTAGCTATTAAAATGTTGTGTTCAAGTGTTAAGACTTGAAATAAGTAAGAATAATTTTACATTTTCTGGCACACACTTTTTTCCTTTGAGCCAAGGATGTAATACTTTCCTTGTAGGGTCTTTTTTTTTTTTTTTTTTTTTTTCTGAAACAACCATTGAAGCACAGTAGATGTTCAAGGAAACAATATGCTGGCTGCATTTCTTAATACTTACTGGGTTTTTTCTCCCCAAATAGTTTAATAGCATAGTTATGAGCATCATTTACAATTTTAATAAATATGATAGCGGACATACTACTCACTTTGTTTGATGATATCCCAGTATCTCAAATATGGCAACATGTACACTATTACAGCAGGTGACAAAAATCTCAGCAATCAGCTTTACTGTTACATTTCTACAGGCTACTTCTGTAAAAGATTACAAAAAATGTTTTTATAAATACATCAGCAAAAAACAAGGACTGAGGATGATACTTTATTGGATGCAAGGGAAACACCACTGTGTCTGAGGTACTTAGTGTGTTCTTTCCCTCAGACTTTAATAGCAACACCAGTTGTTCCCTGGGTTTTGGGGGCTTTGTTCTGTATCCTGTAACTCCTGAGTCAGTTACAGGATACAGAATGAAACCCATAATCTAGGAGGAAATAACCAATGACATACACAAGTATATGGAGTTGGCAGAGCTCTACCCAAATGTACTGAGGTACTGCGGGAGCTGGCAGAAGTGCTCACTGGGCCGCAGCAGTCCTGGACAACTGGGAATGTTGGTCATCTGTAGGTCATCTGGTGTGATGCCTATCTACAAGAAAATTCAGAGGGAGAATCTGGGGAACTACAGGCCTGTCAGCCTGATCCTGGTGTTGGGGAAGCTCATTATGAAGGGGATCATTTTGAGTGCCCCAACAAGGCATGTGCAAAACAACCAGGGGATCAGGCCCAACCAGCACAGAGTTAGGAAAGGTAGGTCCTACTTGACTAATCTGATCTCCTTTTATTACAAAGTGACCCGCTCACTGGGTGAGGCAAAGGCTGTGGATGTGTCTATCTGGGCTTTATTGAAGCCTTTAACTACATTTCAAAAAACATTCTCCTGGAAGAATTGGCTGCTCATGGCTTAGTCTGGTGCACTCTTTGCCAGGTGAAAAACTGACTGGACCCAGAGGGTGGTGATGAATGGAATTACATCCAGTTGGTGGCCAGTCACAAGCAGTATTCCCCTGGGCTCAGTACTGGGGACAGTCCTGTTATATAGTTTTATTGATGACCTGGGCAAGGCCATTGAGTCTCCTCTATCAGTTTGCAGATGGCACCACCAAGTTGGGCAGGATCTGCAGGAGGGAAGGTTCTGCAGGGGATCTGGACAGACTGAACTGAAAGGCTGAGGCTAATTGGATGAGGTTCAATAAGTCAAATTTCCAGATCCTTCCCTTTGGTCACAACCACCACATGCAGAGCTCAAGGCCTGGGGAAAAGTGATTAGAAAGATGGCCAACAATAAAAGATGAGGGAGTGCTGAACATGAGCCAGCAGTGTGCCCAGGTGGCCAAGAAGGCCAAAGAGTTCCTGGCTTGTATCAGCAATAGTGTGGCCAGTAGGATCAGAGCAATGACCTGACCACTGGTGAGGCTGCACCTTGAATCCCATGTCCAGTTCTGGACCCCTCACAGTAAGAAAGACACTCAGGTGTTGGAGCATGTCTGGAGAAGAGCAGCAGAGCTCATGAGGGATATGGACCACAAATCTTAGGAGGAGAGGCTGAGGGTGCTGAGGGTGTTTAGCCTGGAGAAAAGGAGACTCAGGGGAAACCTTATCACCCTCTACAACTACCTGAAAGGAGGTTGTAGGGGGGGGGGGGGGGGGGGG
>NW_020955247.1:1707738-1711971 GCF_003031625.1 Empidonax traillii | reverse complement strand
GGGGGGGGGGGGGGGGGGGGTGGTGCGGTCAACATCTTCTGCCACATAAAAAGTGACAGGACAAAAGGAAATGGCCTCAAGTTGTGCCAGGGATATTTAGAATGGATATTAGGAAAAAATTCTTCACTGAAAGGCTGATTAGGCCTTGGAAGAGTCTGCCTGGGGAAGAAGGGAACCACCATCAAGGAAAGTGTTTAAATAAAACATGTGAATGTGGCACTAAGATCATGATTTAGTGGTGAACATGGTGGTGCTAAGTCAGTGGTTAGATTTGATCATCTTAGAGGTCTTTTCCAATCTTAATGATTCTATGATTTTTCCTTTAAGATGATAGAAAAGATGGGTCTTGGGATAAGAAACATCTTGTTAAAAAATGTGTATAAACAAAATTAGAACAATAGCATTTTAACATTTTATAATTATTTTAAGTTTTTAGGCCATCTCACACCTTTTTGTTAGATTTTTTTTTCTCCTTTCTCTTCTGCATTTGGCCTTTAGAACTATATTCCAAAATTAAAGGGATCTTATTTCAAGTCTTATTGAAGTTAAACCTTCTCCTTGGATCAATAAATTTTTAAATCCAAGACTACATCAAATTAGTCTCTTGGATAGGAAGTCTCAGTAACTTAATATCGTTCAATGTTTGTAATTGGATGCTTTAAAAGACAAGCACCTATATCACACTTTTAGATATCATAAAATCACTTTTTAACATAAAATAATTATTTCCTTTGACCTAAAATACTAGTATATTTGGGCACACTTGTAAAGCTAAAAATATGTACTGTGGGCTGTTATTTTTGTAACATGGCAGTGATAGCACTCTCTTGCCTAACTATCCATGATCTGTTAACTCAGAGGAAAAATTAGAAAGGAAATTTGTATCAATCACAGTTTTATTACAATATCCATTACAAATATATGTATATAGTCAAATATACGTATGTAGTCAAACTTTGAAGTTTACTAATGTTTTGCTTTTGATACTGTGTAGTGTTCCTGAACTAAATTGCCTTTCTTTTTCAGTTCCATTCCCTGCTGTATTTCAGCATTTGTTTTTTATATAGCATTAGTCTGCATGTCTGTGGATTCCAGTGTTTCACCTACTCGCAGTTGTAGGACAGGACCTGCTGGTAACTCAGGTTACTGCTAGTTACCCATAGAGGTAACTCACAGCATCACAGGGAGAAAAATGGCAGAGGATAAAGTCTCCTTGATAAATCTGTGTGTGCTTACACTAAATTTCTGTTCCTGATGAGTTCTTGCAGTCAAAGAGGGATGCTCTAATATCCTGGCTCTAACACAGTTACCTTGTCTGATACAAGGCAAGCCAGTTGTAGTTATTTAAAATATCACAAAAATATCTTTTTTTTAAGGCTCTGCACTGATTATTAGGGATTTAGTGCCACATTTTTGGGAGTAGCAAAATTGTATACTATGTTCTTTATATTGTAATTTATTGTCTAAGTAGATACTAAAATATCTTGAAAGCTGACAGTAGTGGGCTCTCCACTTTTCAGCTACTTAACAACAAAAATATGTAAGTACCAGCTTTTCTGTCTTCCCATGAGAATCAGGTGTTTTTCCAATACATCTGTAAACATATAAAGTGTTAAAATGTTATGTGGAATAACTAACAGAAAGGCAATATTTTATAGCACTAACAGGGCAATAAACCACTCTATTTTTGGCGGATTCCATGGTTCTGTTTCAGTCAAAATTTTACATTAACATCATGTCATGCTGCCTCTTTCCTAAGGTTTCTCCTGAATTCCTGTGGCATCACACTTTGTACCTCTTTTATGGAACTGCATTCCTAAAGCACATAGAATGCTTTCCCTCTGTAGTTCTTGTGACAACCAGCGTAAACATTTCACCATGCATAAAAAGGTGTTGAATTCTTCTTTTGCAGAAGCTCTCTCTGAAGTTATTGGGATATGAAAGGTTCAATCTGCAGGAAGGACTGGACTCATAATGTACTTATGCTAGCGTATCTGTTATAACTTTATCTTTTGGTCAGAACTCTGTTAGTACTATATTCTTGTTTTCCACCTTCCTATTCTTTTCCAGATACCTTTCTTTGCCTTAAAAGTTCAATTCGATAGAAAATTTAGTGACTCGCAGAACTTCCAAAGAAGCTCTGGTGGTCATCTCCATGGGTGACACGTTACGGAAAACAAGGAGGCTATAAAAATTATTTGCGTTCCCCCTAAATAGTTAAAATTAAATTTTAAAGTTTTATTTTGTGACTGGCAGTACTGTGTATGCATTTTATTTAATTTCTACTTCTGTTTAATGTCCAGGGCTAAGTTTAACTTTGATACATTAGTAGAAATCAAAAGTGAACTCCACTGAAATATCAGGATTATTCTGGAATTACACCACAATATGTTAGATCAGAAACTACCCCTGACCTTCACCTTGTGAAAACGTTTTCTTCTGTGACTATTTGACAGAAAATGGGTGGTCTTAGACTTACTGAGGTAAAGGAAGTGTAATTATCACCTTTTGCCTGAATATGGTTATTATAAATGTGAAATTTGTAAGAGATTTTTAAAAGTTCAAAATGTTTCCAAACATCCTTAGGAACTATGCTCTCAGAGAAACAGTTTTATGCTCTTGATCAAGAAAAGGCCAGGTCATTATGATGTTTTTCCTGTTCAAACACCTAAGAAATTAAATAGTTGTCTGGTTTTATTATAGGATGCAGGATCTAACAACTTGTTCCAGAAACACTAGCAAGTTACCCTTCATGAAAGGCTTTCTATATGGGACATTTTAGCATTGATATAAATGAAATACTACCACTACTACTACTCCTAGTAATAATATTATTAATAATAAATTCTTTTTTTACAACTCCTTCCTTCTCAAGCCAAGCAAGAAGGCTCCATTTATGTATTGTACTGAATTCAGCAGTCATTGCAATAACTATTTCCCACTAATAATCCAAATCTGAAGCAGTGGTATGAGACTACATAAAACAGAATTTAAGAACAATAAATCAGACAAGCATAGCTTTTTGATATTTACTGCAATGATCATGATCTGTCTGTGTTGCTGTGCTTAGGACAAACTCTTCCCCTTATCAACTGAACATTGTCAAAGGTATATTAACAATGAATTTGCTTTGTGGTAGATTACAGAAAGAAACAACTTACTTTGTATTGGCTACAAGCTTTTAAGAAATTGCAGCTAAATACTTATTTCTGTATAAACACATTGTAGAGTCTAGAAAATACTTCCTTAAATTTAATTATCTAGCTTTTGTAGTACAGTCCAATGTCACATTACCTTTTTCTATCAAGTTTAGATGCATGTTATTGAAAACTCAAAATTTTTATGAAAAATTAATATTTTAATTTGAGTATTTGAGATACTTACAGGAAGGGAGAAAAGATTTAAACAAACAGCACAAAACCCCAAAAAAGCTTTAAGGAGTAAATTCTTCTTTTAAGAGTAAAGGTTAAAATAAGGTATCACTATCTGCCTTATGTTGTTACCTCCTACAAGCAAAGCAGAAGGTACATAGGCTGGTTGTGTTATATTCCCAGTGTCCTGATAGCTCATGCATCATGACCTCTCTTGTTCAGATGCCTACTGTAAGAATTACAGTTTAAAGAAAAAGCAGAAAATGGCAACATAATACATATCAACAGGAGAATGTTGTTCCTCAGTAGAAGTGCTTCAGTTTTCCTATGTTGAATGCAGTATAGAATCATAGAATCATAGAATCATAGAATCATAGAATCATAGAATCATAGAATCATAGAATCATAGAATAGATTGGGTTGGAAAAGACCTCCAAGATCATCAAGTCCAACCCCTGATCCAACTCCAATTACTATATCGTGGCACTAAGGGCCACATCCAATCTCTGCTTAAAAACCTCCAGGGATGGTGAATCCACCACCTCTCCGTTCCAATGCCTGATTATCCTCTCTGTAAAGAATTTCTTCCTAACATCTAACCTAAACCTCCCCTGGCAGAGCTTGAGCCCATGTCCCCTTGCCCTATTGTTGGTTGCCTGGGAGAAGAGACCAACCCCCACCTGGCTATAACCTCCCTTCAGGTAGTTGAAGAGAGTGATGAGGTCACCTCTAAGCCTTCTCTTCTCCAGACTAAACAACCCCAGCTCCCTCAGCCTCTCCTCATAGGACTTGTGCTCAAGTCCCTTCACCAGCCTCGTTGCTCTTCTCTGGACCTGCTCCAGCACCTCAATATCCTTCCTGA
>NW_020955247.1:1512788-1707236 GCF_003031625.1 Empidonax traillii | reverse complement strand
GGCCACACTGTTCTTGATGCAGGCCAGGATGCCATTGGCCTTCTTGGCCACCTGGGCACACTGCTGGCTCATGTTCAGCCTCCTGTCAATCAGCACCCCCAGGTCCCTTTCTGCCTGGCTGCTCTCCAGCCACTCTGTGCCCAGCCTGTAGCGCTGCAGGGGGTTGTTGTGGCCAAAGTGCAGGACCCGGCACTTGGCCTTGTTGAACTTCATCCCATTGGAGTCAGCCCATCTCTCCAGTCTATCCAAATCCCTCTGCAGAGTCCTCCTGCCTTCCGGCAGTCTTATATTGCTTCTGAAACAAATGGTAATATCATTAACAGTACTATCAGAAAACTGAGCAGCTTTTAATGATGATGGTAAAATAAAATTTTGTAAATTTTTGATAATTAGGTTCATGATTTTTTCAGTCTCTAAATATTTCAAATGGCTTTTTAAATTTCAACACATACATAACTAACATAGAGAAGAATATAACATTTGTATTTCCAATGTTTTCAGGCTGAAAACTTCAGAATATTTCACAAACATAGAGTAAATAATTCTCTTTTGAGGTAAAAGTATAATTAATGGGCAGGGTGGTTACTACACTTGCTACTTCATAGGAAATTCAGTGATACTCTCCCACATCAAAAGTAGAATAGAAAAAAAAAACTCAGTTCAAAATTTCAGAAGTTTTTTCAATAAAAATGAAATAATCTATTCAGGGTTTAACTAAAATAAAAAGTAGATATGCAAAAATATCTGTTAATGTCAAACATTAGAAGTAAAATAAGATTTAATCAAGCACATTATACAAATCAAAGTAGTATAATACCTAATTTCTTTTTTGTTTTCCTAGTTAGGTGTGAAATATAACAAAGTTTCAACAAAAGAATGACTTTCATCACGCAACCTCAAATCTATATTATTCCGACAATTTGTAATTATTACAATGACTTCTTATTTACTGGATAGTAAACCCAACAAGACAGGACTAATCCTTACTCCCCAGCTTTGTTATTCTTCAGTTGCTAGCTTTGACCTGTTAATATCACCAAGCTTTGATAAGAATAGTGTTGTCAGAACAATTAAGCCTCAGCTTGATTTCCAACAAACATAAATCCAAAAAAAAATTCAAAAAAAAAAAAAAAAAAAACCAAACAGTGAGCTGAATCTATTATACTTTGTTCGGTTACCACATGAAACAAAACCTCATTGAAACCAACAAATCTGATTTTAACAATAATTTTATTGTCTGTTCATACTTTAAACAAAAATCAATTTATCTGCTGTGTATGTGTCTGTCTTATGTGTGCGCACACAGGAGGTTGGCTTTTGCTAATCAAAGAGATTCCTTCTCTTCTAAACAACTTTTCCTTCTGTTTGTTCATACTGAGAGGTCATAATCCCTAGTGGTTTTAGGTATAATGTGTTGCTATGGGAATGACCGTGCTGCTATAAAAGGAGGATTATGACCTTTCACTATATAAAAATGTTAGGTTTCTATTACCTTCTTGAATAGCACTGAAGAATTTTCATTTCAGTGTTGGGAGTTATCTTTCCTAAATGGATGTAGGGCTAACTATCCATGTAGGTGATAAGCGTTATCCCTAGTTATTACTGATTGTGCCAATGCTTTGATTTCCAAAAGATAATGAATAACTTAATAAAGAACTGTCAGTGGATGAACTGAAGCCTTTTACCAAGCAGTGAAAGGCTTTGACTGCTTAAAAAGGATTTATCAGTACATGATAGAGGCTGAAGAATTACCAGTAAATCCTGGCAAAAATAATATAGAACATAGCAGGGGAAAAACAGGAACGACTTTTATACATTTTTTAATTAATGCAGATTTTCATGTTGCTTCATTTTCTCTCATTATATGGCTTAGGATTAAAGAAAGAAACAAGCCATCACTTGAGTGCTTATTGCAAGATATCCCTGGCCTTGACTGATAATAAAAACGAGTGAATGGTATGAAGCCTACGGAACAAGGCTCAATCATTCCCAGCAATTACTGTGTCTTATTGATAACTTGCAGCTCTATCCTGCAAATGCCATCTCTGGAACAAAGCCTGTCACAGATCAGACTGAATCCATTAAAAAAGCTTTGATTAACATGTCCCTGGGGTGTGCTGGGGAAACTTTTTACGCCAAATGACAGCCTATTGCTACTGCTTCTGAATTGTCCTCCTGCAATACTCTTGTGTTTTAATCTAGTGCACAGTTTAAATTAAAAAACAGCAATGACTTTGTGTGACCTAAATACGAGCTGCTTTTATTCACTGTGGGATTTATCAACTGCTTGCAGATTAAGTGTTCAGAGAAGTAACAATTAACCTTACTGTGTGTTAGCTAATATTAATTATATATCTCCTGTGCTTTCTTGTGCTAGTGTACATGTGCCCAGAGAAAGGGTCATATTTAATGTGCTCTGTTTAGTGGACAAGAAGCTTTGTACTTGTCTCCCCTTGAAAACAAATTGTTTGTATTTGACAAGCATAACATCAACAATGTTGGCTTTCTTTAGCTGGAGCTGACATTGATGTGTAAATGGATTTCAGTCCTTTTAAAACAGACACACAAAAGCTCCATCTTTCTGGCCTCAGATTTCAAGAGGGCAAGGAATTGCCCTCTGCACACCCAATCATTTTCCCATCATCCACTGGGGAAAACAGCCTTTATCTATTGCGGATATTATTTTTTTTTACCCTGCCGTCCCTTGTAAGACATATGTTGAATGGTATGTGTCAGGACTAGCAGGAAATAATATATTACGTATGAAAAAAATTGATTCCTTTATCCTCCATAAAAATACATATTTAATAACACCCGCATATATAAGAAACCCTTACCAGAAATCTGTTTGAGGTGACATGCTAGAATCTAGGAAAGAGGCAGAAGAGAAAAACCTGATCCTGTTCACATTCAGGACAGTGTTAAAATCACATTAAACCAATGTTAAAAAAGAGCTAAATCCACAGTGAATCAAGTGTCAAAATGCTGAACCATTTGACATATTCGTTATTTGTTTAGTGCCAATTCAAATTTCCTGTGTGCTGGATCTTTAATGAGGGTTAGCGCTCTTAAGCAGTACCTGGGCTCAAGCTCACCAAGACCAGAGGGGAGCAATTGTGCCAGACAGGGAGAGCAGCTTTGAGATGCCACAGCCCTTGCCCTTCTCCTGGGCACAGCTTGTGTCTGAGGTGGATGCAGGGAAGGGAGGAGGGATGCAGGCAGCAGCTCACTGAGCACTGTGACAGCTCTCTGCCAAGCAAAACTCTCCCTGAGAAGGGGTGAAAAAGGAAGGCAGAGATAAGCACTGCTTCAATTTTTTTGACCATCCTCCCCTACCTTCAGAATTGCATCACAAAATGAAATAGGGTATAAAATATCTCTTCTTACTAGTAAAGCTTTGATGGCTGTACTGGAATCATGGCTGAGAGGAGCTAGCAAGCTTCTGTACCTTTGAGAAAGTTAAAGAGCAATAATCCTCTATCCATCAGCATTTAAATCTGAAGATAATGGTGGGGAAATAAATATGTTCCTTGTCAGCTACCCTTCAGGTAATGCTGATAGTGCTATTTTGTGGGTGAAGCACCTTCTTCTAGCTTTTAATAGCTCATAACAGCAATTCCAAATGGGATTAATTTTCCTAGAATTAGGACAGTCAGCACAAAGACATGGCCACCTGTCTAGTTTTCCTCTGAATGTCTCCATGTTTATGGTCATGCATTTCTAAAGGATGTGCATGCAGATGTTGACTTAAAGTGCATTTTACAGTGTGCAGAAGCTGACATCATAAATCTAACAAAACGCAGAGCAGAAACAGACGCTTACCTGCTGGAAACAAGTTTGAATATGTAGGGCTCTCAGAAAAAAGGTGCTATTGCTGTCTCCAATTTGTGCTATTCATATAAAATGATAGGGCCATATATTTTACTACCCCTGACAATGTTATTTGTTGACTTTGTAGATTGACCACCTAGTCTTCTTGACAACAATTGTCTAAAGCTTTTCTATACAGGATAATTGTGACTACAAATGTGCTTTCAGTGCCTCTATTACCTTGCCCTAAGCAGGTGTAGCACTTTACTGCTTGATACTACCCTCCCTTTCTGAAGTCTGGCTCCAAGCCTCCTTTGTTTCAACCCAGATGCCAGCCTCTATTTAACTATTCATTAAAAAAATAAAGAACACCCCACCTCCAACCATCTGGAGTAGAACTGGTAGGGGAGGGTACTCATTTCTGTACCTTTTTCAACTGTCTTAAAGGTGAAAGGATTTGTCAAATCCATTAATGACCTATCTTAGATCTAATAGACAGTTCACATTCAAAAAGGCTTGTTCAGAAGCTGGTTCAAACAAAGGCAACAGAAGCGAGAAAGAACATGCACAAGGGGCAAAATGGTTTGGGAAATATAAATCTACCCAATTATAATTCAAACAAAAACAAGTGAGAAACCATACTCTGCTGAGGCACTATTGGCCAAGCCTCTCAGCTTTGCATTCATGCATAATTAAGCTTTCGACAGCTGCAGTCTTCTCCAGTGTGACAGGGCACAGGATATCACAATGCAAAGTAAGATACATATTAGTGCCTAAAAGAGACGGGTTTATACTCAGATACAGCGTAAAAACAAATAAACAAACAAATGAAAAACTCAAACAAGTAAAAACATTCAGCAAAAGAAAAACACCATGGAAAATGTTGGTAAAATGAGATTCACAGAATTCCCCTCCTGCCCTCACTGTGTTGTGTATATTTTTCCACAGTGTATTAGATCAAAACAAGCAAGAACATTAGGCAAGTTTTGACACACAGTTTTTGCAATTAAAGTGATAGTTTAAAAATCCACACCTATCTTTTAAGATATTGTGACACGCAGATGGTAGCTTCCAAGGAGATTAAATATGCCAGAAAGATAAATTCTCTCAGTGGGATTTTTAACCAAACATTGTCTTGCTTATAGGAGCTAGTCTCTTTCTCTATTACAAATCACAGTTGGCATAAAAGCTGAGAAGGCAATGTATTGTGATGCCAGTCACTTACAGACCTCTGTTAATCGTTGCCCCAGCTGTGATGATCTCTGTGATGATCTCAGAAAATACTGTCAGCTATAGAGAATTTGGCTACCTTTTTACTTGTCTTCCTTTGAGACTGCTTCAGTTCAGAAAAAACTGTAATTTTGTGTCCTGCTAATTGTGTCAATCCTCTGAAAAAAAACTGAGTATAAATCTCGGTTATAAAGGAATAGAGAATAGGTTGCATACTAAAAAAGGGAAATGTATTCCATTTTACGGGCTCGGTATTTTTGTAAAGATACCATTTGTCTATTTGACATGGGATCAAAGTTGTTTCTTGGCAAATTTTAATATGATTAATCACACATGGATGGGAAATGTAAAGTCATAATAGCCTGGGGACAGGAAAAGTACAACTCAGTTAGCACTCAGTTCACCCTTCTGAATGAAACCATGTAAATGCAAAATAAAGATGTACAGATCTGCATTTCTATAGAAGGCAACATAAACAGTTTTGTAAGCTTTTCAAGGAATTCTAAATAAAGATTCGACTACTGAGTGAAAACAAAGCAGAACTGAAAGCAGGAGGCTGTAAGAACTACATAGCCCTTAACTATAAGATGGCAAATGACTAGGGCTGATTCTGGATTTGAGACCTAGCAAGATCTGGGTCATTGTCAATGACAATAAGTTTGGATGCTTTTTCTTACCCTTAGTAATAGAAAACTGAAAAAGACATCTCTGCATCTGAGATACGTGTTTCTTTTTTTCTACAGTGTAAATTTATCAGAGCCATGAAGACGTGAGTTCTTTTTCCCCGATGTGCAAATAATTGCATATTTGTAACAAAGCATTATAGAGATGCATTCTTTGTTTTGCATTCAACCTTCTTTTTTTCCTTATCCTCACAGATGATGATCTAGAACAGCTGAGACAAAACCAGCAGCACAGGGTGAAGTTAAGGTTAATCTCATTAGTACTTTTGATAATTATGTTATCAATTCTTCTTGTTCTGGTCAACTGTAATTCCTCTTCGTTTCATCTTAGTCCTTTTAGTGCATGATTTTCTAAAGTGCTCACTTTCCAAGTTTACCTGAAGCAGTGTTCTTCAGAATATTATGCACTTTTAGGGTCTTGAGTATTTGAGAATGTTGGGTCCTGGTTTGTGAAGCAAACACCCCAGTTTCCGAACAACCTTCTGCTGAGCTGTGGAATTAGAATGTTTTTTGCATTAGCAGGTTAATTTAGCGTGACTACTATTTGAAGACTTGGAGTATCTTCTTGGATGTTGTTAAAATTATGTTCACTGTGGTTTCTCAGTGTGTGCGACAGTTTAGGTGAGAACTGACAAAGCTACTAAGGGTGTGTAGAAGGAAGCTTAAAATGGAATAATCATATCACTTTCTACCATAAGGGAAGTAATGTTCACTTTTGATCTCATACTAGTGTAAATCTGCAGTAACTTTTATGAAGTTATCTGTAATAACTACCAAAATAAATGAAAATATTCCAGATATGCACACTTATGCCTGAGATCTTATGCCTTATCTCTGTTCAGCTTGTTTGTGGTGTTTAGCAGAACTCCCAGAGCCTTTCTGACAGAGCTGTTGGATTTCCAGCCCAGCCTGCCTGCAGTAATGTAGCGGAACAATAGGAATTGTTCTACTTCAGCTTTTCATTTGTCCTGGGGTACTCTGTAAGACTGGCCCATTTTTCCTGCCCACTCAGGTCTGCTGAAGAGGCAGGCCTGTTCTCCAGTTTATCAGCTACTCACCCTGCCCCCACCATGGTGTCCTCCAAACTTGCTTAGGGTCCATTTCATCCACTTGCTGGATTGCTGGCAAAGTTGCTGAACACTATCTGTGGCGGTTTTAATACTAAAATGTGTCAGTCATGCCTGACTGATAGTTTGATATCAAACTGTTGACCTGTATCCGGGGAACCCAAAAGTTCAAAGAGTTTTTTCTCACTTTCTGTTTGCAATCACCTTCTTCTCTTTCCTGCTCACTATTTGCCTGGATATTGACACAAGGCTGATGAGTTCATGGCAAGTTTTCCTGTAGTTACTCTTCCTGATTATCTACATCAACTAAAATGAAGTATTCATGAATATAACTAAATCAATTATACAGGCATATTTAAATGAAGATATTGGTAAAAATCTTTTCTATGGCAACTGGGTTCTTCTTTGGCAAGATACTTAAGGGAAAGGCACAACTTCATAGGATTACTCATGTGTTAGCTCTATTCGTGTGTTAAAATACACACCTGTGGCTGAGCTCAGTAGACCGACACAGACAAATTTGTTTCAAATACAAGGTTATTAACAAGAAGTTACACAGATCAATAGCTTTCATCTAAACTACAGGTGTGCTATTCATTTGATCATTATTTATTTCACTACCTTCACACACAGCAAAGCACATACATGCAAGACACTACACATGAGCAGTTTCAGCACACTTCTGTATTTCTCCTAGGCATTTCTTGTCCCTTTTTCCATTTAACAGAGCTTACCAAGTGCTATGCCTGAAAAACCTACCCAACCAGTGCAGACTGCTACACAGAAGTGATCTCAATTCTCTTGTTCATGTTACTATGTTAGATCTATAGGAAACTAGACTGTTAACAAGATTACCTCCAGATGCACAGCTCAGTCAAGAACTATTCACCTCAAGTTATGACTAAATTCTCTAGAGAACGAATTTATGAAACAGTAATCCCTGTACTTCTACTGACAGTCTCTCCTCATTGCTGCCTCCGTATTTTCATGCAACATTTATCTTATTGTGAAACAACAACAACAACTAATTACAAAAAACTCCTTTGCCTTTGTATTTATTTCTTCTTTTGTTTTTGACTCACAAATAATTAAAATAAAGGGCATAGATTAGAGATTTCTCATTCTGAACATGGCAGGCCTTTCTATTTCTCCCTTAAGTAAGGCAGTTTCAATCACACTGTGTTATCAAGAATTGGTACTGTTAGGTGTTAAATAACGAAGATGATGGACAGATAACAATCTCTTACTTAAGATAGCTATATAAAATTCATTTTCTGTAGTCAGGTAGCAGAAAAATAATCGTATTTTGAACAAAACCAGAATCACACAGTCCAAGGGGGTCCCCTGGATATTGTTAAAGCAAACAACTGAGGACAGCCCCATATAGTGGAGCTCCATTTGCCGACTGGTCTTGGAGACAAGAAGAAAGATGAAAAAGTCTTTAACAGTGACAGAGACAAATCCATGAAAGCAAAAGTTCAGAAGGATATACCTTTAGGGCAGGATGTCAGCCATATCCTGATACTGGATTCCTCATATATTAAAGAAAGCAAGACTAGATATTGTCTGTAAATAGAACAGATTACAAAGAGATATGTAACTCCCTGGTTAAGTTTTCCTCTTTTATAGAAACAGTCTGCCAAGTTCAGACTTTGCAAAGTACCACAAAAATAATATAGAGAAAAAACCCTCCCTACCCATTTCCTGTTTTCTTTCACTCTTAAAGGAAAATAGAGCCTTCTTTTTTTGGCAACGAACACATTTAAACATTGCAACATTTGTAGGTCTGTGTATGCATGAGAAAAAGAATGTTCATATATATTATGTGCTGAATAATTCATGTGTTACTTGATATAATTATTTACTATTATTTCTGTTCCTATTTTCCAGGAAGTCCCTAGGCTGCAAAATATTGGAGGATGGAAAAGTAATCTAGGAACATAAAAAATGCTCTTCTTTTACTCTCCACACATCATCTACTGAAAGCAGTTTACTGGTAGAGACAGCTGCATAAAGGCAGTGCACATGCATTCTGTTGTATGCTAACTCCCATGTGAAGATGTAACTTTAGTTCTTTCTTTTTTCCTTAGATGAAATTTGTTGATTTAGAATCAAAAAATATGATTGGTTTGGGGCTTAAAATAAGCAATGCTGCTCATGATCACCCAAGCACACTTATTAAATGAAAAGTTTTTAGAGCAGTTTTATACAGTGTTTTTGCTGCATGTATTCTTATGCATAATTATTAGGCTTCTTGCAGTAGTGATCCCTCTCCTGGTCACTTTTTTTTTTTTCACTTTGACTTGTTCCTTTTGTATTTCCTTGAAAGCTCTGTGTGGACATCATACCAGAGAGAGCTTCTGCCTGTTTCACTCAAGGAAGCTTCTGAGTTGCTGGAGTCCCAAACACAAAATCTCAGTAGGACTGTGAAGGAAGCCTTCAAAGGTTATTTTCTGCGGATGCAGAATGAGTAGATTGTTCATTGGATATGGACCTTTTCACAGCCCTCATAGGCATTCCTATCCCTTATAAGGGGCATTTATCCTCTTATAAAAGGGATAAAAAAGGGACACTCAAGAGACACTCTCTATTTTGGATTAATTTTTGTCAAACACAAAGCGCATATGCTCAGTACAAAACGTTAATGTGAGTAGTTAACTAGTATAGTTTTAACTACAAGTGACTGGTCAGTGATGCACACACACCATATCACATTCAGCATTTGAGGGCAGCATTTTCTTGGGGAGAAGGACTTGGAGGTGTTGGTGGATGAGATGTCTTGGCAATGTGTTCTCGCAGCCCAGAAAGCCAACCCTATCCTGGGCTGTATCGAAAGGAGTATGGGAAGCAGGGAGAGGGAAGTGATTCTATCCCCCTACTCTGCTCTTGTGAGACCCTACCTGAACTGCTGCATCCATCTCTACGGTCCCCAAAGCAAGAAGGATGTGGACCTGCTGGAGTGAGTCCAGAAGGGGGGGCATTGAAGATGATCACAGGTCTCGATCACCTCTCCTATGAAGACAGGCTGAGAGTTGGACTTGTTCAGCCTGGAGAATAAAGGACTTTGGAGAGACTTTATAGCACCTTCCAATACCTAGAGGGGGCCTACAGGAAAGCTGGAGAGGTCTTTTTACAATTACGTATAATGATAGAACAAAAGGCAATGGCTCTAAGCTGAAGGAAGGTAAATTTAGATTACATATTAGGAAGAAATGCTTTATTGTGAGGATGGTGAAGCACTGGAACAGAGTGGCCAGAGAAGCTGTGAATGCCCCAGGCCTGCAAGAGTTCAGAGGGATGGGGTTCTGAGCAACCTGGTCTAGTGCAAGGTGTCCCTGCCCATAGCTGGGAGATTAGAACTACATGATCCTTATGGTCCCTTCCAACTTAAACCATTACATGAATCTAGGATTCTAAGATCAGGTCAAATAATAACTGAAATTCACAGTGGACAGAAATGCTCAGTGTAACAGGGACTGCTTCTATTTATGAACTGCTGGTGCTTATTTTGGTAGTATACGTGGAATTTTGTATCTTTCCCCTCCCCCCCCCCCCCCCCCCCCCTTACTGTACACATAATAAAATCTTAAATGGAAATGACAATTACAGTGGGATCCTCATCTTGCACATTATTTATTTCACAGACTTCTTCAATAAAGTACCAGAAAATCATTAGGGATTTCATTTTCCATAGTAAAACCAATACTCTTTTGAACCAAAATAAATTCCCTTTCTAAGATACTTAATATTTGTAAGTCCTAAGAAAAAAACAGCAGCCTAGGTGGAAAACTCAATTTCTAGAAGTAGTTAAAATTAATTTTTAGGCAGGTATTTTCTATTTGTTACCATTTTACAGATAATTAGTGAAAAGCCCTAAAACTACTAATAACTGAAAAAATTTTGGAAAAGGACACAGCTTGATCTAGTTCAGTATCTCGGCAAGCTGAATTGTTATAACCACTGAGTTCATTAGGAGAGATTAAAGACTGAACACAAAGACAGAATAAAGATGTGCTTTTTATATGTTTGATCACATCGCAGCTTCTAATAACTTCATGAACTTATCACTGTGTTTTCCATCCTGTTATTTTGCTTTCCAGAAGATAATCTAAATCTTCTTGAAGCCATTTCCATTTCCTGGATTACAGTATCATTTTGTGTGAGCTAATTTAATATGCTGTGCTGAAATGTGGCAGTACATGAAGATATGGTAGAGATGATGTGACTCCTTCTTCCTGAAGAATTCCAGCTTCAACAAATATGTTTCTATCTTCTGCTGAGCTGTATTCCTTATATCAGGAACTGTAATCTTGGAGTTAGGCCAAGACTATTCACTATATGTTATAGATTCAAATAAATTTTTAGATATTTCCTCTTGTAATACTCATTTCTACTTTAAAAAAAACACTTCAAACCTGTAATGAGAGGGACCTTTTGGAGAATGGACTTTGACTGCAAAGACACTGCCTTACTTTATACTCTAAAGACAAACCCTCCCATAAACAAAAACTTTTTTTGCTCCATACTGTGCCATAGAATGTGTATCATCGTAGCAAAACCCCACAAGGATGTAGCTTGCTGGAAACCAACATCTTTAATTAATACAATCATAAGGTAATACTAAAAAGAGAAGGAGAAATTATTACTGAAAAAGAACTCCTGTTGATATTAAAGAGACTTTTACATGCATATTTGAGTGTCACTTCTAGTCAATGGACTCATGGCCCTGTTAACCCTACTGGTGAAGTTTAAGAAGGCTCCCAACTAATCGTTTAATCATTACTGCAATTAGACTCGTAAGACTGATTGGCACATCAGTTAGCAACAGTGATGAAAGGGCCTTTGCCTTCAAATGACACGAAAATTGGTGACTCACAGGGATTAAATTCTATATCCCCCCTTTTACCTCATGCCAATATTAAATCTAAGGGGTTTTTTTTCTGAAACTAAACCATGACCTGTAGTGAAGGGCTGAGCTAGAGCATTATGATTGCTCTTTAATATTCCTGGTCCCAGAACTGTGAAGTGAAACCAGAATGTTGGCTTTTATAACTTAAAAAGTATGATTTTATACTTCATGTCTATAAAAAATGTGCCAAGAATATAAAGACTGAGTCGAAGCTGCCTATGGCACAGACACTGAATTGTTTATTCATTTCACTTAGTGATTGTGTAAATGCTTTAAAACAGGAATGCTGCTCTTGCACAGCTCATTCTCCAAAACCAACAGATTTTGAACAGATAAGAGGGACCTTAATAAAAATTCCCTTTCAGAGCCTGACATCTTTCAGTGACAATTTCTGTAGCTACCCCACACAGACCTCAGCTCAGACTTGTTTTAAATTCTCAAGCACATTATGGAGTATTAATTTCATTAACCTCATCCATATAGCTAATATTAGCAACAACTTTATACCAAGGTGGCAGGTGTAGTGCTTTACTGAGATTCACAATAAATTCTACTTTTGCCAAGAGTGAGAAAATGGTCAGTTATACTCCATTAATTCTCCTAACTCACTCAAACAATTAATCCCGATGGCTTCTTGACTCTGTTTACATTAGATGTATTTGCCATCACAGACCACATTATTTCTCCTCTCATATTGTTAGAGGTGCCAGTGTGCTCTCCTCTACAGCCCGCTATCCTCCAGCAGACAAGTCAGGAATCTGGTGCGGGTAGAGCCTGCGTTTCTCTGCTCCTTGTTGCAGGTGTACTAGGATGAACAATAAATTGTGGTTCCCTGTCAAAGACTGTATAGGTCTAGCTGTGACACAATGCTTTTGGAAGCAAATAACCTTTTATACTCCTCAGTTTGACAAGAGGGACAAGAAGAATACAGCTGTCAATAGAGATAAAGAGAGAAACAGGCTGTCTGAATCCCAACAGCATTCTGCAAATGTAGGGACCATGAACAATTTCTGTGTTTGGGCAACATAAAATGGTTTGACTGGTAGAAAAGTTTGTTTACATAATTTTATTTCTTATGATGGACTTTGATGTTGCCATTGTATGGCCTTGTTACCTTTCACATCCACATAGGATTGTAGAAGGCTTGTGTGGCTGAACTGGCCCAAAGATCTTAGAAAAGCCAAGCTTGAGATTTGAATAGAAGTTTTAAGTGAGATGTGGGAGGGGAGACATCTCATTTAACACTCTGTAGGCATCTACAGCTGAAGTAGTTACCCATATACTCTATGTATAAGTTAAGAGAAAGAGTAATTTCCAAGGCTTCCTTAATCTATCCCTAGTGGAGATTAAAATTCCTGAAATGAGTAAGCAAAAGGACTGGTTTCTTTGCAGTGCTTATAAGACAGGTCTTGGGGACAAATTTGGACATGTTTGTTCTATAGAAGTTGAAAGTAGCTGAACGTTACTTCCAGGTACAGTTACTAAAAGGCACCAGTAATGAGAAATCAGGTTTCAGAGCAGCTGAGATGTCACATGAACATCGCCAGTGTGGTCAGTGAGAAATTTGTTTGATTAACGTGGAAGATGGGAGGCAACCTAGGTTAGGCACCAAGTGTCATGAGTGGTGATCCATAAATGAAAAACCTTCTTCACATACTGTTTTCCATAACTACAAAACTTACTTACTGTTTTAAAATATGATGATCAAGGGTCAAGGGCTCTTCTACTAAGGTTCCAACAAATTTTCAGAGAATTATATATTGTACTCATTATGAATTTTGTTTAGGAATAAATGCACTATTCTTACCATGGAACAGGGGTCATAGTCCTTTCACACTTATTAGAGAGTGTTTTGGTTTTTTATTGCAAGAAAAGGGGTATTTCTCTTTTGCATATTTCCACAACAGATTTGACAAAAAAGATTTAATAGCAATGAGCCACATTTGTTAATGCTGTAATGTAGTTCATATTACTATCAGGATTACTGTAACAATGAAAACAGAGAATTTGATGCTGAGATTTATCTTCAGTCATAGAGGCACAGCAACAATTGTCATTTTTTCTGGAAAGCAATTGTTGTTTTAAAAACCAAAACAAGCTTACATGGATAATCAGAAGTTATCGTCCCTTGCCACAGAAAATAAAAAAGCCTGAGATTTCACTGAATGTCAGTGAAATGACTTGTAATTTGCCCCAGGTCCAAAATAAACACTGCAGTTAAAATTCAGACCAAACCTCAGAGTGGAAAGCTAAAAAAAAGAAAAAAAAAAAAAAAAGAGCTGAAAAAAACCACTGCTTGCAATAAAGACTGGAACTTCCATTCTAGGAAGATGAATTTGACTTGAATGAAAGAAAAAACCAAATTAATTGAAATAAGAACCATTTTAGCTGGTTCTTAGGTTTTGTTCTCACTTTCAAAACCTAAGCTGTTACAAAATCAAGGTTTTATTGAAAGTTAGTTAAACAGCACCATCTAAGTAAATATTTAACTCCTGGAAGAAGGTTTAATGAAGGCTAGTAGGATTAAGTTAAGAAAATACCAATGATTGAAGTGATTATTACAATTAAACCCATTCATGTCAGAGTTCTATGGTTCCATTAGATAGTTTTACCAAAGCTAGTGGAATTAATACAAAAGCAATGCCCACATTTGAGGTCATTATTGCAATTAGAGTTCTACATGTCAACATTTCATGGTTTTATTAGAGAATGATTAATGTTTTTATGTTGGAGCAGGGAGTTTATTGTCTGCTCTAGGCCACATGTCATCTAATAAAAATTTAGCTGTAATGCAATAATATTTCCCTAATTGTTGCAATCAGTTATGCCAAAGCAGTTCTTAACATACTAAAATATGGAAAAGTTTGTTTCCACTTATGTCAAGCTACAGGTTCCTATCTTGCCAGAAATATGTTAATTAGCAAACATTCTCAATAAGGTTAGGTTTAAATGTGAGACATACAAAGATAAAACGGAATGGACACTGACACTCGTCTTACCATCAGGACTTGTTGACACTGCCCCAGGCCAGTGTCACACAATTGCAGTACAGACTGATTTCTAAAACCCCTTTGTGATGATAATGAATTACTTGCTATTAGTTTTCAGTTTGGGTGGATTTTTTTTTTATGCCTTTTGTTTTGTTTTTGTTTTTGTTTTTAATTAGTTTGCAAAACACTGATTTACTCAGGCAACACAATCAGTGAGTGATGATGTGCCAGATTAATCAAGATGCCTGAATTCATAAAATGGGACATAACTTGGTATTGCTTCTTATTATGAAAGCCAAACAGTGCAGAATATGTTGCATGGTAATGGAAATGAAGATGGCTTTCAGAAAAACAGAATCCATCACCGTCTGCTCTATTTTTTAAGAAAGCAGTCTCCACTTCATGCTTTCCAAAACCTCTCCATTAAGCTTTGCTATTAGAAGAATTGTGTAAACCTTAAAAAGTAATAAAAAGTATGAAGATTGAAGTCTGTTATTTAAATGATGTTTTTAACCCTTCTCCCTCCAAAAATTGAATAATGAAATAATTTCAAAAATACATTTCACTTCTAATTTCTATGTTCAGACTCACAAAAGAAGACTCCATAAAAATTGCAGGACTGACTCTATAAAAATCACAAGAAATTTAAAAAATGTATTTATTTTTATTCTGCCTTTCAATTTTTGAAACTCTTGAGTATTGCCTTACCCTTTAATGTAAATGCTGTATGACTAAGTATTCTAATTTCTGTTCCAATACTAATCACACAAGCCAAAGTATGATTTGAGTATTTGATTGCACATTACACCAACCACTGGTGAAAAACTATTGGACTTCTGCCTGTCCTGTGCATCAGAGTAGGCTCTTTATCAGGTCTACTCCATTCAAAACTCTCCGCAAGGATACAAAATTCTG
This sequence comes from Empidonax traillii, assembly GCF_003031625.1. Classification (NCBI taxonomy): domain Eukaryota; kingdom Metazoa; phylum Chordata; class Aves; order Passeriformes; family Tyrannidae; genus Empidonax; species Empidonax traillii. The sequence goes on along the minus strand of NW_020955247.1, from coordinate 1,691,632 downwards.
CTTCTCATACTACCTTTAATCTCCTTTCCCCTGCCTTTTTCGAGCTACTATATTCTTCTTTTTCCCACTTTATTTTCCCTCACACTGTCTCAGCTCTCTTCTTAGAATTTCACAGCCCACGTGTTCCCAAGCCCGAGTTTTTTTCATTAAGTTATATTTCTTTAGTCACCTTTTGGTCTATATAGCCCACTTCCCAGGCACTCCTTGTATGGTCTGTGCTCCATCAGCGGTGGTTCCTCTTGCTTATCCCTTTATCACACTGCCTTCCTTCAAGGCCTGAGCTCTGACATTCACAGTACCACTTCACTATCACTTTCTTTTAAGGTGCCAATGGGTTTTCATACCTCCCACATGAGATGCTTTTTCTCTTTCCCAATAACACTTTGCTTCCTTGTTTGCCTTCTCTGCCTTTTACTTTGCTCTTTTTGCCACTGTTTGGCCTCTCTATGTGTTCTTTCACACACTTCCTCCTGAATGTTAAAGGCCTCCTCTCGGCTTCACACTGCTTTACTCCTCTTGGGTGTCCATTATTCAAATGAGCAGATTCCTGGAAAGCAATGGGCAGAGTTCTAAGATGACAGTTGGCTAGCACTGAGAATGTACATGGCTTTATTAAGACACTTAATGATAGCTGGTGCACTGTGCTTCAAGGAAATCACTGACTATGTCACAATCCTACCCACTCGTTTTCTTTATTTTTTGTTAGTTTGTTTTTCTGTTTGGTTGTTTATGTTTGCTTTTTTGGCATGTGTTTTTTTGAATGTTTTTATAGCTTCAGCCAAATGAGGGTGTAGCATTGTATCCTGGAGGGCTAATATCCACAAGTCAAATAAAAATTGTACAGAATTGATTATTGTGATCACATTAATGTATCAAATCCTGGGTGTGTTTTGAGGATGAGTCATGGTCTGTGAAAGTTCAGGCTGGCAACAGCACAATGTTCAAAGTATATTATAGGTAGCCTGAAAATTCTTGGAACAAACAACCTTCTTGGAACCAGGGCTCAGCTACAAAGGGATCCACAAATGTAACATTTTCCCGTCTTACTGGCCTCATCACTCTATGTGAGGCCAGTTACTCTTGTTACTTCAGAGATATAAATCTGTTAGTTTCTGCCTCTTGCACTTTTTCTTCCTGTTGTATAGGTTAAGACATTTCTTATGTGTTAGGGGGAAAGTTTTGGCTCTGCTCTTTGCTGGTCTTCACATGCAAGCTATTTAGACATCCTTGCTTTCCCTCTTACTTTCCCAGTCAACATTTCTGTGATCTAGTTTGGAAATTCTTGAAGTTTGAAAGTGGAAGGGTGCATTTGAAAGAGGAGATGTTTCTGTAAAGTTACTTTCTCCTTCAGATATGCTGGATTTTCCTACAGAATTAATCTCTAGTGGTTTAACTACACGGAAATATTCTATTATCTTCTCCTCTATAATGTGATTAAAAATAATTAATACAGTTTTGATGGCATAAACCTCTGTCTGTAGGTTTGCCTACTTGTAAGTTGTCCAAAGGGATTGTTGCTTTGGCTTAAACTACTTCTGTATGGTATAAATTTAACTGAAATTTATAATGTGGACAGGAGGGACAGTTTTATACTAGATGGACATAATTCACGGCTTATGTCATAGGAGACAAAATTATCTGAAATGATAAAAAGTAAGATAACATATATGTATGGAAATCATTTGCAAACACCTTCAAGGTGGACATATAATTTATTTTGGAATTTGGAGTGTGCTAGGAAGAGGCAAAAGAAAAATACTAAGCACCACGTTCTAGGAATTCATCCCTCATGCCCAGTCTGGCTGTTCTTGCCCACAAGTTAACTATGTGCCAGTGATCTAGTAAGTAACAGCCTCATTTGGAGGAAGACAAATTTAGAAGGTTCCAAAATAGTTTGGAAAATGGCTGAGATACCAGCTGTATATTGGGACCTGGTTGAAACAGTCCAGTGCTACTTGTGTCAGAGGTGTTACCATCACAGCCACTACACACGTACTCCTCATATATTCAATGAAAAAACAAGTGGCAAAACTGCAAAGCTGAAGTGACTATGAGCTTAAACTGGTAGAGCAGAATGTGCATGGTGTCACCACGTTTTCTGGACATCCAGGTCTGCTAGAGGAACAGTAGTGTGAAGCATGAGTTATAATATACCCTTATAGGTAATGCCACTAGTTTCTTAAGCTGCTCCACTCATTTCCTCCACAGGTCTTTGCCAGATCTGCTCAGATCTTACAGGAAGCTACATGTGGTACAAAACCAGAGATAAGAACAAAATAATTGCATTTTTAATGGATTAATTTCTTAATGGATAAGAATTTTATTAAGATGAGGTTTTATGTTGTTTTTGATGGTAGTGGCAAATGGAGATGAGTTACTTTACTGTCATGCTGCAAAAGACTGTGTTTGGTGGCTAGACCACCTGCCTAGCTCTCAGCCATCTATCTGCTGTCATGTATGGCTATAATTAATTGTGGATATAAAATTGAGGCTGGTTTTCAAACTCAAGCAGTTAATATTCCTGTCTTCATTATGCCAGTTTGTCTTACCAAAGCAGCTAATACATCTCTACAAATGGAGGTGGGAAAAAAAAAAATCAAAGTGAAGCAACTTTTGCTGACAAACTGACATCTGTCAAATGTAATTTCTAGTAATGTTACCTCATCCTCTGAGAATATTTTTAGTCTTATTATTTTTAAGTCAGAACTTCTGAGTTCTTTTTTTTTCTTTATCAGTTCATTGATAGCATTTTATTAATATTGGTTCATTAAGAAATGTTGCACCTCACAATACAGTAATGCAACAATAAATGTTTTAAATGGATACTTTTTGGACTGCTGTCTTGTTTTTCCCTTTCCTTCAATGCTTTTCAAGGCATTTTCTAGCAAAAAGAGCTACATTTTTTCAAGACTAGTAGTGAATACTGGTCTCTGCTGGACCAGCCTGTTGCAAATGTTTCAGGCGCAAACAAACTGTACATAACTTCCTATGTCATCATTGTAACTTTGTCAGAGGCTTTGTCAAAATCTCTTAATACAGACACTTTCAGGATTTTAGTTTGAATCTCAGTGTAAGTACAGATAACAGTCTTTAGGGCTGCATTATGTGCAGCTCAGTTACAGATCATGTGTTCTAGCACTGCCTTTATTCACCCAAACATGAAAAAAATTAATAAAAGAAAACAAAACCATTTTACATTTATTTTATTTTAAATTTTCATGCTCAATTTTTCAGTCACAGTGGTATGCTATGAAATATTGTGACAGATGGATGGGTTTAATGAAATAATCTTTGATTGCTCCCTTTGTTCTTGCTGTACGCGTCAAAAGTAAACAATAGAAAGCCTTTCTCTGTCATGTTTCCTCTCAGTAGATTAGGATGGAAAGTGGAATATGTGAAAAATACAAATGTTATGGCAGGCTTAAAATAACTTTCCCTGATGTTTGATTTTATTCAGTCTGTATTTTATTTTCTGAAACACAAATATTGTACTACCTTTAGCATTTGGCTAAAGATATATGAAAATCTTCAACATAGAGAATATAATATACCTCAAGCTGGCCAAACCTCAAGCAAACACGTCACAAGTTAGGACATTTTTCTGCACATTTCCCTGAAGTCATCTAAACTTCTTGCATCTAGGTAAAGTTTAGCAATAAAAAAATCTACAGAATGTTAAGATTGTGCATAAGGATACTGACCATAAATCTCAGGAAGGCAAAAACTACTCCACATTCACCATTAATTTCTAACATTTCAAAATATGGATATTTGCTGTTTTCTTCCCTTAGTCCATTTTCAGCCTTCAGTCAACTAAGCCAGTAAAACCAACTAACCTAATACCAAAGCTCTTTCACTGTAATAGAAATACATTTTATAACTTTCATTATTAACTTACAGATTTTAAATTGTTTAAAAGGTATTCTAATATGATTAAAATAATAGAGCAGGTCCCGTAGCCAGTCACTGTTAAGACCTCACATTTAACAAAACACTCTCTAGTGCAGTGGCCCAGATGCTCAACTACTGGAGTGTGTCTGAAAGCCACCATGCTCATACTGAATTACAGGCACACCCTAGCAGTAGGAAGATTAGAGTATGGGCTGAGGATAGGCAAAAAATTATTTAATTTAGGTTGAATCATGCACCATGTACTCAGATTTTACCTGACTAAATTATGCTTCAAAGCTGAAAGTTTTGGCTTAGTTTCACTTACATAAGAAAATCATGAGTTGTAACAGACAACACTGTTAAGGCCCTTAATGCCCCAGCCAAAGCCCTCTGGAATTACACAAGGGAAACTGTAAGCTTTCTTTGGATGCACCATCAGTGAATGGAAGGACAGGATATGTTTCTACAGCAATTGTAACACAAACAAGAGAAAAGAAACTAAGAAAAACTACTTACCTCCTTATATACTGAATATTCCTTTAATTTGCAATTTTGAGAACTAAAACACATTTTTTGGAATTCCCACTGAATCAGGGGATCAGACTGTTGATGTGAAGAACCCTCATATTAATTCAGTTGTGATAGCACTATATCCTGTTGACAAATACCATGTTTACATTCTAAATTGCATCAGAGAAATTGTGAGGGAGAAATAATTAAACCAGATGAAATCATTACCATTATGAAAAACTTCTTTGACTGCTAGTTCTCCTTTCTGGCTAGCAAGATCTTGGATGCCAACATCAAAAGAAACTAATACGTATCCTGATGCAGCTATTTAAAGATTTAAATATAAAATAAAAAAGTTGCCCTGATGCATTGTTGAATGTTATTTTAGGGTTTATGAAATAAAACCAAAAACAAAAACAAGACTGTTGTCTCTCGCAAGTGGTTTTAAAATGTATTTCAACATACATATTATGGTAATGCACTCACTCTACTGGCTTTAAGCTTGGACAGAATATGAAGCATACAAATAAAGTGCTCAGAAGGCACAGTCATGATGAGATGTTTTTAGAGTAAAACTCTGAAAAGTATAGGAAGCACATTGCAGGCACTATATGGCACTTCACATTACCAGCTTTACCTCCCTGTCATCACACTGTAATTAAAGGAAAAAGACATCAACTTGAAATCAGACATGAGATGCTGTCCAGTTGAAAAGGTTACTGCAGCAAATGAGCAATTAGTGCACCCTGCTGCAATGACTGCTTTAGATTGAGAAAGGACATGGACAAAATACAATAGGTGAATAAACTAGCTCTGTAATCTGTTTGTCACAAATCCTGCAGTCAGTGCTGTACGATGAATTGGCAGGGTACAACCTTCAAGGGCAGCATGAAGCCTATTCTACCCAAGACCACAAGGCTTATTCTATGTTCATGCCCACGTTAATCAAAAAGACCATTTCTTGTCTTTATAAAGACCATATGCCAAATCAAACTCTCAAACAAAATATGCTGGAGGAAAACTTTTCAGCTGACAAAGTTCTATGTACTGTGTGCTTTAAAGAAATGCCATAAAAATCACTTTACTAGTCTGCCTGAGTGGCAGCCACATCAAAGTTGATACATTTATCAACTTAATCAAGTACTTATTGTCTGGTCTACTGTTCATTACAAACAAGGTTGCAAGGAACTGTTTTCTGTACCAAGTCTGGTCCTATTTTTTTTAAACATTCTGTTTTCAAGCATTGGTTTGACAGTCTCATGTCAGTAAGATTCTATCAACAGAAACTAAGTCTAAAAGCTCATAATTACTATTTAATGTTTAATATCTACATAATGCTTTGCAAGTCTCAAAACACTCTCTGGGAAAAATTACACAAAGCAATAAAAGTCAGAAAGAAGGGTAAAATAATTAATGCAATGGAAGAACAGCATAAAGACAACAAAATAAAAAAAAGTGAAGAAAAAACAGACCAATCACTTAGGTGAGATTAACAATGACAGAAAAATCTACATCCTGGAATTTGTAGTCACTTGTTGCAAACCATTAGTGTATAATTAATGTGTGTTTTCCTCAGTGTAAAAGATGCTCTAAAAAACAAATATCTTTCCCTGTGAGAAGCAAACAAAGACATCTGGATTGGGAAGGCGGCAGACAAAGCAAACAGAACCCTTCCTTCCACACAATGAAAGGACAGCTGGCTCTGAAATAAATTGTCATTTTCATAAAGAAAAGGTTTAATAGTTCAAATCCCACCACTAACTTCCTCTTCCTCCTCGCCTCTTCTCACTCCTTGCTCATAGCACCCTTGGTAAACACTGAAGAATAGAAAAGAAGGTCTTTCAAATAAGGAGTGGCAAAATGTTTAAAGTAACAAGGCAACATGATTGTTTTAAGTTTGCAGGTTCACAGGTAGCTTGAGCTGGTCTAAGACAGAAATGCAGCCAAAAGCAAAAAGCCTGTCCTCCCATGCAAAAACCCTGTCCTCCCATCTCCTCTCATCAGCCAGTTCTCAATGATTTCCTCTTGCCCAGCTCCCACAGCATATGGCTACATAAAGAGGCAGATAATTATGCTAAAGGAAAGAAAGAAAAGAAAAAAGGAAAAAAAAAAGAAAGAAAGAAAAAAAGAAAAAAGAAGGGAAAAAGGGAAGGCAAGGCAAGGCAAGGCAAGGCAAGGGACAGGAAGGCAAGGCAAGGCAAGGCAAGCTTTCAATCAGGTCATGAAACCTATGGGGACTATATGAAAAGAGGACACCTAGGAGATTTTTGTTACAACTCAGTGTGAACTCAGGGACTGCAGGACACCTCTAACTAGACATGTTTCTCTACCAGTATAGTACATGCAGCATATAGATTGGTGAGAACATAATTTTAAGTGTTTTTAGAAAGTATGAGATTTTTTTTTTCCCCTTGGTAAAGAAGCAATATGACCCAATCTTATTTCTGGAAACAGCTATTAAAATACTTACGTAAAGAGAGGTATCCTGAGGAAAACACCCAAGAGAATTTAGAATTTTTCTGGAAGTGCCTGCTCAATGTTTGTCCTTCTTCACTGAATGCAACTCTTAGAGGATGAGTGCACACGGAATTGAAAAAGGAGAGTCAGTATGAATTAATGCTCGGCTTTCAAGAAGGTTTGGTTCTGCTCCTGAGTGTACCAGTGCTGCAGTACTGCCTAGAAAGGGTGTTTACTAACTCTTCCACTCTGCAGATAAAAAATATGACTAATAATACTTTAAATTTCGGATTTGCCTATTTTATCCTTATTACTGCTCTATTTAGAATCCTTTCCTCAACTCCTACTGCCTCACTTAATGGGTTTCACAACAATACGTTTTCAAAACCTTCAAGTAATATGTTCAAAAGAGAAATATTTTTCCCCAAGTGCTGAAAAAAAAAATTAAACTGATTTGAGGAAAAATTAATTCTTGCCTATGACTTGAAATAAGCACATTTCCCTTAAGAGTAATGGGAGAGATAAAATTACAACTCCATGATTGCTTGAAAAATGCAAGTATTATCTGTATTTCATTCCTTGAAGAAAATCCTCAAAAAACCCTAAGTTACATCTTTGTCCATCAGTTACTACTCCCCAATATTTGTGATACTCTTTATATTACTAGCTGATGTAATTCTGACAGAAGAGGTGACTAACTAATCCTAAGAGGTATTAGTGAAGGATGGTGCTTGCAGGCAATTCCCTTACATGTTGTTAAAGGAAATTGAATCAAAGGAAATCCCTAAAGACCTTTTAGAAAAAGGTTTTACATTTGTCTCTTGGTATCTCTGACTAAAAGACAAAAGTGACCCTGAGTTATCAAAGGACATAAGATAGCACAGAAACAATTTATTGAAAGGTCAGGGGTTAGTTTTAGTAAACTACTAGGTAACATGTGGATCTTGGAGAATGATGATTCTAATTTGGGAATCATCAGCAGAACAGTGGACAGAAGTATCATCCAGAGCTTGGGGATAACAATTAATAACTCAGTTATAAATGTCATTTTAGATACGATTGTCTAATAGAAATGGAGAAAAGTCAAGAGCAATACAAACTAGAATAACACAGCTAATGCAGAAATCATTAAAATAATTGTCTGTAAACTAGAGAGTGGGTGTATATTTCAGATTGTTTTAATATAAATAATATTTATCACTCAGCAGAACAATAACTGATATTGCCTAGAAGATTCAAAAAACCTTTTAATTTTTAAATCTCTGTTTTGTTTACATATCTACTTATGGCATGGTAATTTTTATCCGACAGTGGTACACTCTTTTTAATGCAATGTACCATGTAAACAAGATAATGTTTTCAGTCATTCTTTAAAAGGTGGTACTATTATCTTTCATTTTTTCTCTTTGCTGAACTGAGGAAGGTAAGAACATGAAGCTTGAAGTATATAAGTGGTTTCACATGCTTTTACCACTAAATTATGCTAAGACATCTGTAATCCAATGTCCATTTCCTAGATTTCAAGTGATCCAAATACCAAAATGATCTGTCAATTTTTTTCTTTATTCCTATAGCTGAATAATTCTTTTTATAAAAGAACCCCACAACGTCCCCCTCTCCAAACCATCAGTAGGACCCAACACATTCTGTGGTACACACAAGGATTCTGAAATTCAAAGGAAAAAAAAAATCAAAACCAACAAAGCTATCATCAATCTATTGGAAAGCCAGAGATCATGATTAAGAAAAAGTTCACTTTGTGACAAATTCTACAGTGTGTTTTTTTCCCCCTTTTTTTTCCCAAAGAACAACAGTCTGTAACAAGATCAAGATTTTTCATGCTTCCTTGTTCTTTTTCCTCTTGTCCCTATATGCTATGGGCCTGAACTTGCCCTCTTTGAGATGCTACATCAAACAACTATATGGATTGTTAAATATGTGTCACAGAGAATTTTTATAAATTATAATATAATTATGGTTCTTTAACATTAACATACAGAAAGAAGAAGAAAATTAAGATGTTCACAGAAACTGTAATATTATGATTTTTAGAGGAGGAAAGTTTATTTCTATTAAGAATTCAGAGAACATTCAAAGGAATGTATTAAGCAACAGAACACATCTAATATAAGCAGGTAGGAAATGATAACCAAATACAAAGAAATTTAAAGTTCACATGAAGTAACAAAGCAGTTACAATCTAAAGCACCCATTATCATCTAAGAAAGGGTTTCTCACTTAATTCTCTTCCAACTTGAGATCTCTTGCACATATTTTTTTCAAACAAAACCTCTCATACTTTTTCACTATAAAGATCTCAAAGTCTAATTTGTATTTGCAAAATACACATTTTTCATAAAATGTAATGTTTAGTACCTGGTAATTAAACTTGCATTGCATTACGCAAATTAAGACTGTTTGATAGTGCTGGCATGGAGTAATAGCACTATGGAAAACAAGAATGATTTCCCATTCTCTTCCATTTGTGTTAGCACATCTTTCCTGCTGCTAGTTCTCTATTTCCTGCTTCAACATGGTCTGTTCAAATGGCCCCTCATCCATGGCATGTCATCAGTTCCTCTGCTGTTCTCCTTACTCCATTGTGTATTATCTGTTTGCTACAAATCCCTCTTACATTTCCGGTCTCTGGGTAGCCACTCCACCTGATATTCCAATGCCAGAAACCTTGCAATCAGTATAAAAAAAATGACTGGTGGATATAGACAAAGAGATTTTTCAAAGATTTTGGTTAATTAGTGGAGAAATTGTACTGAAACAATTATTGTTATTGAAAAACCTGAGGAGAGAAGAATACAGCAACTCTTTTCAGTTCGTTTACTTCTTTTTCTTAAAAATGTACGCGTCTTTGCATATTTTTTCCCTGGCACTTAAGAAACAGTAAATTCTACTCCTGGCTGATGGTTCACCAAAGGTAGAGACAGAACACTGGTGCAGCTCCAGCACTGAGTGCTGATTCCAGCTGTCTGTGGAGAACACTATGCTTAGCAAATGCATATCCACAGTAAAGTTACCCACTGCCAAGCTTACACTGCTGGACAAATTCCCCAAAGAGATGCAAGATCTTAATAGGCCATTCTGGCTGTGACCTGCATTCTGACCTAAAACTCCTGTAAAGTATAATCAGTTACTATACATATTCTCTTCACCCAGGCTATCACATGGAAAACAGCCTTTTCCTTTAGCTCTAAAGAAATATTTGCCCAGAAACCTACCAAATAAAGTGTGGAGTAGCACTTTGCATAATCAAAAATCAGACCCTGCAGTGCCTCTGTGAACTGAAAAATTCTCATCAAAAGCAATCAGAGCTAGATTCAAAACAGCTTTTCCTCCTCCTCCCCTTTTTTATATTAGTTAAAAAAAAAATTCTTTAAAATAGTTTTTTTTTAAATCCCAGAGGCCTAATCCCTTTCTCACATAAACTAGTTTTACAGTGGTAAAACTTCAGATCCTTATCAATGTAAAGGAGAGTTCTTTTTGCCTTATCAATTCAGTGACAGCACTCTTTCCTCATGCTGGACTTTCTGAGGAAGAAGATGTCATCCATACACTGGATGACATGCAGTCTGCAAGTTCAAGAATCTGTGAAAGAGGAACAGAATTAGAACTGATCTGTAGGGGATTCAGGAACAGAACTAAGAAGGAACAATGGAGCAGTTTCTATTCAGGTGTTTTTCTTTCTAAAATTTCATCTTTGCTCTTTGATAATGAAATGCCCTGGAAGGGCTTTTTAAAGATATGAAAAGGAGTTTTCATTGGAACATGCTTTGAAAAAAATCACCCCAAAACAACATAAAAGAACATTAAAAAAGCTTATTACCCATTACACACTCATCCAGCATGTAAGACATTCAATTGACTTCAATCAAGCTGATTTGCATACAGTGCACACAAAAAGGGCATGCAATTTGCACATTTTATTGTAAAGTAAAGCAATTCTCATGTCAGCATTCAAAATCTTTAAAAGGAAAGTTCTCCATGCAGTTGAGTATTTCACAGAGAAGACTGTAGGATAGATAGTATTCATAAAATACATTTTATCTAAATTGCTAACTGTCTTTAGCAATAAAACCATCTGGAATAGGTGTTGACAAGTGGAAATTATATTAAAAACTCTGTAAGAATTCAACATATTCATGGCAAGGCTACTGTAATTTCGATATTCTGCTATACCTTTTCCACTTATATAAAGTGTATTTTCTCCCAATTTCAATTTAACATAGCAAGACCTACCTTTTATTTTATCCCTTTGGACCTCAGTGGAACTTCACCTCAGGAAAGACTAACTAATCAGCCTATATATCTAGGTAAAAGCCAGCAAAACCCAAAATTACGCAATATGATTAATGTTAAAAATTTCCACACAAAAAGTGGGAAACTTTGCATTTGTAGGGATTTGTAGAGACTTTAATTCTCAGTTCCTCCCTCCTTTCTCCCTTGAGATAATTTCATTAGTTTTACTTCTTCAAGGTCCTATTTCAAACATCCTGACATTATCACTTCTTATCCTATGAAACCCATGCTCAAGTCCTACTTTTTATTTCCCACTCCCACCTGTGAAGCAAGTCCTGGTCCTGAGCCTAGTTACAATCTACTGCTCCAAATGACTCCATTTTAAAGAAGAAGCTGTGAAGACAGGTTTAATTTCCCCCTAACACCATTACTAGAAATGAAAGGACCATGTAACTGCAAACTTTTGAAAAACTGAGTCTGAACAGAAAAAAAACTTGTAAAGTTGTAGAAACATGACAAGAAATCTGTAGAACATAAGCATCTTACAATACATGTCTATATGAGCTCATTTGAGTGCCCCTGGTGGTGAAGTGGTTAAGGACGCGGCGCTGTCACCGCCGAGGCCCCGGTTCGATTCTTGGCTAGGACACTCCCCGGGCAGATGGAGCTCGTTAGTCCTGTAAGGCAATCCATCTATGTCCTGAGGACCTCGCTGCCACCGTCCAAGCTCGCTTGGCCCTGGCAGATGAACCTTAGGAGTAAAGGGTGGGCTCAGTTCTGCGCACACTGTGTCTCACCTAAAAAATCCAATGCGCAGGCTGGAAGGTGGAAAGACCTTCCCCGGTTCTTCGTTCGCGAAGACTGGCCATTACTGGCCATTATATGAGCTCATTATTAACATCCCTTCCTGCAAATGAATATCACACTAACTCTGTTCATATACTTTCAGTACATTTATAAACCAACAGCAGATTAAGTTTTCTTACATCCAAGAGAACAGAAGTAGAGGAAAATTCTAGTCAGGAGGGAGCTCAGGATTTGTTTGATCTACGGTATTGCTCACAGCAGCATCAGCCATTAAAGTCAAACCAGGCACTTCAGGGAAAGAGGAAGCCTCTGTCACTGCTCACTGGTGATTCTGAGGAAAGTTTGCTTATGACCAGTCACATCCTCTTGTGACTCTCACCTTTCCTCTGTGGTCTGTTCTTAGAAAAACCCAGCTGAAACTCCCTGACAACACCTTTTAGGCACTGGGGGCTGCTTTTAGGTGCTTCTGGACTGCATCTCTAGGCTGAACCACCCTGGTCCCCTAGTCTCTCCTCACATGGAAGTACCCTATCCCCAACAACACCCTCTAAGTTCAATCTGATTTATTGATGTCTTTCTGGTACTGGGGGACCCAAAACTGAATGCAGTATATCTATAACTGCATATAAATATAAATATAGTATCCCCATATACATATAAATATTTATATTGTCAGCTCTAAAGACCGTGGTGGAAGCTTCCATTTACTCTCTTTGACTCTAGGATGCTCTGGAATGCATCCTTAGCCTTCCCAGAACTATACAAGGCCTCAGATGAGATGAAAATAAAGACCCTCTACATATATAGAGGGGAATCACATTCAGTGACTGACTGACAATATTTCTATTGAAAGACCTGGGTGTGTTTGACCAACACACTGCTGGACCATACTCAGCTTACTGCAACAAGAAATCCCAGACACCTCCCTCAGAGCTGTCCCCAGAAAGGTAGTCCCTAGCATAAATTACTGCAAGAGGTTATTCGTTCTCATGTCAGGTGTTCCCATCTGTTCTTGTTAAATTTCAGGAGATTCCTGTGGGCCTACTCCTCTACCTTGTTTAGTCTCTCTGAAAATTCTTCAGAGTCATTGTCAAACATTTTGTCTTGTAACTATTACCAGTTTCAAAAAGGATCTTGTGAAAAAAATCAGAGGGAAATCTCATTGGAAAGACAATTTCAAAGGATATACAATGAACAGATGCATATAGTGACACTGGATGCCATAGTGAAAGTGGGCAATAGAGGACAATATGATGTGTTTGCATTAGCACTGTTACGGTTTCCATCACTTTTCAGGTAAAATGTTGTGCTCAGGAAATTACAGCAGTCTGGATGCCTGAATATGATGGGACTTCTTGCCTGGCAGACCAAAATGTAAGGGAGTAAGGGGGCAGTCTACGTTTCTCACAGTGATTTATGATGGGTTCTTAGGTTAAAGCGACAAGGTATATACCTAACATGACAGCACTAAAGGTGACAGCACTAGCTGTCTGTGTGGGCCAGACAGCTTCTCCTTGTGGCAGGGACCTGAGACCTGTGCTCCTCTTACATATGGCTGATCATCCCAGTCTGTTTTTTGCAACAGTGCCTCCAGACTTCAGTTACTTTTGGATAATTCTACTGTACTATCCCACACCCTACCGTAAGTGCTAGGCATAAAGTTGTTCCCAGTGGTGTTAGTAAGCATTGTCATGAAAAATTAAGGTCCAGGAATTTTGACAACAACCCAGACCAAATGATTTGCCTCAGGATTCCTGCAGCAGAGTGGATCAGTTTGTTTTGAAAATCAGATGCATGACAGTAATTAGGGCTGCTGACAGGATGCTACTTAGAACTTTTCCTTCCAAAACATTTCAAATTTTAGTCAAGGCTCTGCCTGGGAACCCTAAACACTGCAGCATGTCAGCCTGTTTATATACCTCCCCAGGCTATTTTCAACAGCTCATTCAGATGTGCTGACCAACAAAAGTGATGCAAGTTTAAACTGTCTCAACTGTTTGTTGTGTTTTATCAAAAATAACCATAAAGCTGATATTTTAGTATTTAGCCAGCATGGCTTATTTTGCAGTGAATTGGATTACTAAAGAAAAGAAGCTTTGTATGGTAGAGGAGCAGGGAAGCAAGAGTTCAGTGCGTATTTATGATTCTGCCATCACCTCTCTCTACAACTACAAGCACAGTGTTTATCTACTTGGTGCCAGTTTCCACACCTAAAATCAGTAAAAAGCAAAGTAGTACTGAAAAAAATAGAATCTAGTCCAGTTCCTAGTGAAATTAACAGCTGTGCCTGCATTCGTTTTTACTAGAGAGGGACAAATTTAAAGACCTTGAATCTGACTGTGAACCATGCTGTGGCAGCATATCTGTAGTGTCTGTTCAACCAGAAAGTGGGTAATTTTCTCTCCTGGGTGTGGAACCACATGGGTCTCTGCAGTGCTTGTATATGATCTCCTCCTATAGATACAGACATAAATATCACAAAAAGAAGAGAGGATAATGGATGAGACACAGATGTCTCTGTGTCTGGTTGTCTGCAGAAGTCTCATCTGAGGCCATGTATAGTGTATAGTTCTGCGAAGGTTAAGGATGCATTCCTGATCATCCCAGAGTCAAAGAGAGTAAATGGAAGCTTCCACTATGGTCCTTAGAGCTGCCAAGGACAATTCATCAGTACTTCATGTGGTTTTGTTGAAAAGAAATAACTTATTAGAAGTCTACAGTTAGCAGCATATGTACTACTTAAGTGCAAGTGGAAAATAATTCCTATATTTAGTAGAAATTCTCTCTGCTTTAAAAATCAGTCGGAGAAGGTAATTCTATTTCATAGATACTGTAGCTTGTAAATGAAGGTATATAATCTACAAATTGAAAATATCTAGGAAAAGACAAGATGTCTTTTATGCTAAAGACAATATGTCTTATATGTTAATACCCCTGCTGGTCTAGTGGTTAAGGACGCGGCACTGTCACCGCCGAGGCCCCGGTTCGATTCCCAGTCAGGGCCACTCCCCGGGCAGATGGAGCTCGTTAGCCCTGTAAGGCAATCCATCTACGTCCTGAGGACCTCCCTGCCACCGTCCGAGCGTGCTTGGCCCCGGCAGATGAACCTCAGGATTAAAGGGTGGGCTCAGTTCCGCGCACACTGTGTCTCACCTAAAAAATCCAATGCGCAGGCTGGAAGGTGTAAAGACCTTCCCCGGATCTTTGTTCGCGAAGACTGGCCATTATTATATGTTAACAGAAATCCAACAGTCTTCTTTGTGGCTGCAGTCAAGCAGTAATTGATGTCAGAGTGGAAAAAACCTGGAATCCTCTTATTAGGACCCAATTTTCTTTTTTCTTCTGCTCTTATTGCCCAATGGGTTGGCAGAGCAACCTCCAAGAGCTCTGACAGCACTTGCAGTGTGAGAGCCCCTTCCCCACTTCACTGCATGATGATCCTCAGCCGGGTTTTCAAACACAATTATTTCTCTGGATAACAATGTGAAAGGCAGCTGCAGCAAGCGTGGAGGTCAGGCAAAGCGGGCGATGGATGCAACAGCACCTGCCTTTTGCATGCAAAGATGGAGCAAATTACAACATTTGTCGCCAAGGAACTGAGCAGCAGTACCATGTGTGATGGCCTCACAAGCACCATTTTCATCATGTGCATGGGTATATCTTTTCAAATCTAGAGCAGGGAACAGATGTTTCATCAAAAGACACATTTAAAATAAAGATAATTATGCAGTAAGAAGCTTAATTACATAGGATTATTCAGGTCCACTTAATTGCTTGACAGTCTGAGAGCCCCCCACGTATTTGTGACAGAAGCACACTTCTCACTGGGTTACCAAACTCTGTCATGTCTTCAGAACAAATGTAGTTGTTTTAGTGATCCAACTAATACTAGTTTTTTGATTTTCAGCTACAAGGAGGAATAAACAAAGAATAAAATACAGTTTTATTCTCATAAGCATTGTATTTTCTTCCACAAAATATGAATAACCTGAACAATAAATATAAAAGTAAAATTGAATATTTTTATCACAGTATATTCTATAGAACATTACTTGCACTTAGACATGATTTCGATAACGAACAGAATCTCCTCTGGTCTGACTGCCCCCAGATGCTTATACATCCTCAGTTTTTAAAAGTTTGTTATGACTTTTCCACATGGGCATTTAAAAAAGGTCTTTCACCTCTCCACAATGGGATACCCTCTTTCTCCACAAGGAAAAATTCTAATACTGTAAAAAAATTGTATTCACTCTAAGATTTATTTCTTTTTTAAAATCCTTGCTTAAACAATGTTGCATGTACTCTGTGGCTGTGGGGCAGCTATTCTGAGGGGCTGCATTCTCATGGTTACTGAACTGACCATACTAATACATGACTTCTGTGAAATTATGCTGACAGGCTTTCAGTGTGATTTTGTGGAGTCTTGGGAGCTTACCAGCTGCAGAACTTGAATTAAGCACTCCTCAAAAATACAAAATTATGAAAGCAAATATGCCATGTGATTCATGCTGAACAGGGAACCCCTGCATTTAGAGGGTCCTTATCATGCAGCTGGGGGACTTAAAGAACACACAGCATCAACCCAGTTGTTTTTCATTCTATACAGGTTCCAAAAAATAGTTCAAACGATTTTTTTTGTAGAGAGCTCTGCAATTAAATTTCATCCCTCCAGCCCTATGTATGTTACTTCCCCAAACTCAACACATCTCTTGATAATGTACTGTAGGGCAGAAGCAAAGCCATGCACAGAATTTTTATTTAAGGGCTGTAAATGTGATATTGCAAGCCTGAACACTAAGATGATGTCTTACTTTTCATCAAAGAGAGCACAATAATATTTGCATTTGTCAAGCCATTGCAGACTTCTCTTATATAGACAAACTAGGAATGGCTTCATTGTGCATTACTGAAAAAAAATCTGCAGAAGAATTAACTTTATAAGGAGTTAAAGCTTGTCATTTAGAAAAAAAATCCTTAGTTCTGTCTAAGCAGCTAAATGTAACTTAAAGCTTGGGAAAGACGATTACCCTATAATGGCTCCTTTCACATTCACAAAGTTGGGGTCATTTTAAACTGCTGCTATGTTTTGGAATGCTGCCCAGAAAACTTTGGTGTGAAAAATCTGCTGAATGCCTTTGCGCTACATTAGCTAACAGTATTTAAGGTCAATAATGCAGGTGCAGGCTTTTCCCATTCAAGTTGCATTTTAAAAACTTAAAGTCTTCTTCCTAAAACTCTTTTTAAAAATGGCTTTTTCTCAGTCCTTTAAAAAAGAAGAAATAATTGTGCAAGAATGAGGAAAGGATACCGTTTTTCTATTATCAGGAGAGAACATGAGAGAGGTGGTAATAAACCATAAACCAAGAATGCATTTCAGTGCAGCAACTTAACTTTTATAAACATGTACCAGCACTAAGTGCACTTGCCAAGCAAATCATAGGAACTTATGTTACTTTCCACACTAATGGTGTCAAGGTGCACTGAGTGTTTCCCCCCTGCTGCTTGAGAGTGACATTAGAGACTTTTGGTGAAGCATATGCCCAAGTTCTTAGCTCTGCAGCAGTTATCGTATGCTAGGGTGACACTGTGACTGATCATACTCAGGCACTGCTTCTGTCGCTGTAAATGGGCTTTCTGCTATAATGGAAACTTTTAGTTCAAAGCACCGTATACATTACACATTATTAATGGCTGAAACAGATGCTTCCATCAAGGTTTGTTTTTACACAAAGCAAATCCTCCAGTAAATTTGGATCCTTTAGCTGGTTGCATATCAATTTGAGGGATAATAATATAAAAAGCCCCTTCTACTTTGCCTTATATTACAAGAACATTTACATTTTTAATTTGTATTTCATATAAACAAATTTATATACATCTACATGTACTTTATTACACATTTTATAAGGCTCCGTTTGTTTCTGTTGTAAATTGCACAGTTTCTTAATCACTACTAAGCATAAAATGCCCTATCATTAAATTATTCTTACAATAAAATACATGATGTGGTTTACAAATGATGGTTATTAATTTTAGGGCAAAGATGTTGCATTTGTATTGTGGTTTATGTTCAATTAACACATTGCTGCATTAATGCAAAGTGTCAGCACATAATTGAACCAGAGATTAAATGAAAATGAAGCACCCTAAAAAGGAATTATTACCTATGCTAAACAGAGTAAAAACCAATTTATTTGAGAGTTTGCTTGTACAGTACCACCTGAGATATTCATGAGCAATTCCAGAAACATAGATCATGTTTCCAGAAGGAAATTATCTGATTGTTTTCATGCACTTTTTGTGGAAAGAATTGTGTTTCTACACACATGATTGATCAATGCTTCTAAAGCTGGGGCAGCTGCAGTTCATGAAAGCCAGATTACAAATAAGGGGTAGACGTCTTTAAAAATAAGTCACCCATTTCTTTTATTAATTATAAACAAGTTTTTTTCCTAAGGCACAGGCAGCTCATGAGAAAAAATGGTGGCCAAAATGGAAACAGTAATAATGATCTTTTAAATGCAAAACATAACAATAGTTTTATTTGTCAGATATGACTTTGCTAGAAAAACTCTTTAAAGTACTGTGAAAAACTTCAAGTAATAGGAGCAGATGATAACAGTTCAAAATCAAAATGCTGAATTAGACTATTTTGAAAACAGGAAGACTTTGTAGGACAAAATTACTTGTGTATTTTGAATTTGAACACTGTGGAGGTTAAAACTAGCCATAGACTGCAAACCAAGTGAACTAGGATTATGTTGTTTGAACACATGGTGCATCTCACTTTTTTTTTCTGCTCTTTCAACCTGTATGAATTGCAATGCTATTTTTTCTGCCTCTGTCTAAATATCTGAATGGTTGTAAAATATTGGCATCAGAAAATAAGTTGGCATCCTTCAACAGATCCTGGGTTGCAGCATACTGAAATCTGTTTAATATCAGGAAAATGCATTTGAATTAAATATCCTCTTTTTTTGTAAGACATAGA
The DNA here is from genome assembly GCF_003031625.1 of Empidonax traillii. NCBI lineage: Eukaryota > Metazoa > Chordata > Aves > Passeriformes > Tyrannidae > Empidonax > Empidonax traillii. The sequence goes on along the minus strand of NW_020955247.1, from coordinate 1,672,722 downwards.
GCTGTACAAGTTTGAGAATAACCCCACAGAGGTTGCTCAGCAAACCTCCCAAAATCATTGTAAGCAACTAAATTTCATTGGGTGGATTTAACACAAGAACTTGTGTATTTGTAGAGAAACTTAAAATGCCCAGCTGGCAAAAAATCACTTTAAAACTGGCACCACAGTCCTGAAAAAACTCCCCGAGATTTACATTTTATTCATGTGGATTACGTCTGCTTAACCATATTGCCCCAAAGCACCAAGCTCCCCTTCATCTCAAGGGAGCTTTGGAGGAGAATAACTCCCATACTTCTTTCTTCGTGCAATTTCTCCTGTTTCACCCCATGTCAGCTGCAAGGTGAGAGGCAGGATTTTCTTCCTCACAAAAGAGCTTTTAGGACACAAATTCATAGCTGGAGGACAAGCTGTGTAGATCTCACGAACTCAGGCACCATTGCTGGGTTTCTTGCTAAAGTCTCTCTGTTGGACTCTGCCACACAGTCTCCATTTGGGAACCTCTTCATGGAGACAGAAGAGATAGAAATAGGGAAGAAAATAACACTCTGCTATCCCCCAGAAACCATGCAAACCTTTACCACTCAGTAATGCAGACCATTAGCATGGGCTAGTCAGGGCTGTAAAATTGCTTGAATGGTGCATTAGTAAAGTTTGAAAAGCAGTGCTAGAAATAGAAGAATTTTCTAACACAAATATTTTATGTAAACTCAGATTTTAAAGTTCAGCATCTTGAAGAAGGTATACAGCATGAACTGTTACACAGTTACAAACCACTAAGGAACATCTACTGTTATAGAGTCAGTAGAAAACACAATTACTTTGATTTCCTAATAAGAGAAAGATGTTTTCTGTGGTATTGCACTTCCACCTATAAAAGTCAGTGGAGTCCTGGAAAACAGCTAGAAGTCACCATACAGAAGTCTATGCATTTCCATTGCTTAGATTATGATTTTTCATTAGCCTGTGCTCCCACTTAGGCTTTACCACCTGGGATATGTCCTGCATCTTCAGACTGTAGTTTCTCTCAAACACGTCCAGTCATAGAATTCACTGATTTGCTGCTACACGGATCAACTTAAGCAAAATTGCCCCAGGACATGCTTTGCAGTGAAAGAATTTAGAATTCTGTCTTTTTAAAAATTTTTATTTCTAAAGTATTTTTTTCTGTGTTACTAGATGTACCATAGAAGAGATTGGCCCTAAAAAAAAAAAAAGTCCTAGCTGGGTGGGAAAGGGGTTGGGGGTTGGGGAGTTGGTGGGGGTTGGTAAATAAGACAAATAATTTAGACATACCTGTAGGTAAAAAAAATTTGAGGTACTAGGGAATTTACTATCAAGTTGTTCACCATTCAAGACCTGATATTTAACCTGTGGATAGTACCTTTTACAATGAATCTTTAGCTTGGGGCTGGTTCTGCAACTGATTTTGCAGTTCAAATAATAGTTATGAGTGCCTAGTAATCTGAGAAGATAAAATCTTACTGGAAATTTGAAGTAATAATGGCTAATACTGTCAAATATTATTATTTAGGGAAAATGAGAACAGTAACATTTATACCATCTACAGCTACATAAAAACAATTTTCCTTCCTCTTACTCCCAGTCTTTACTGGCTGACAGGAACTTTTGTCAAATTTTCTTGAATTTACCACACTAAATTTGCTTTCACACAGGCCCTTTCTGAGGTCATTTTGATGCCTAAAGCATTTGTGTATTGCACCTAGTTTAGAACTAACTCACTGGTGCAAAACTAACATGGAAAACTAGTAAGAGGAACTGCCTTGATTGAGATGAACAGTCTTTTATGAGAAAAAGAAATTTCTAATTTTAAAAATTAACTACTTCATAGATAAATCAGGATGTTTAGTGACCTGGTAGATCATATTTTACTACTGATTTGCTGTATGATATCCATGAATATTCTTGGACTATCAAAGCTCAAATGATGTACATTACCTTCAGGCAACTTTGTTGCTGTTTAGAACTAGTCCTGAATCAGGATTTATTCTATCTTTTCTTCTAGTTGATAATATAGCTAAAGAAAAATAGCTCACCTCATGGATTACACTTACCCTGAAGGACTTCAAGTACCAGATGATGAAATTGACTTTGAGAAAAAACTGATCAGATGTGAGAAGGAAGGATGAAGTATGAAGACAAGAGTAAGGAAAGATGGCTTTTAAAGACAGACAAAGAAAAACCCTTGTTTATGTATTCCATACAAAGACTCTTTTCTTCTTTTCAAGATTGCCTCATTGTATGAAGAATGCTAAGAATATGGTCACCCCTGGCAGCCAGGATGCAGCAAATAAACCCACTGAAATATTCAGTCTGTTCATAGATGGCTCTTGAGGATTAGGCGGCAAAATAGTTTTGTCTTCCAGAGACTGGTAACAGCTACCTGAGGGTTATATGCTTGAAAAATATGACTTCACATTTAGTACTTGTATGTCATATTGTTAAGTGTTCAGGAATGGCTCAAAAATTGCTCAGATGGAAGAAAAAGAAAGCTAAACAAAACACCTCAGACATGTTTTATGCAGTGTGATTTAATGGAAAGTATTTTTCTTTTGTTACTGTTACCTCAGAAATGCAATGCATAGACTCATTTTTTAAGATTTTTCTCTCTTCCACATAACCTCAGAGGCCTCACTCCAACAATGCTTGCTAGTTTTTTCTCCTTAAATAATATGTGAATATAGATAATAGACTGCCAGTGTCACAGATTCAGCACAACCTCATGCTTATATATCAGGAAATGTTGCTTTCCTTCAGATATTCTTTTAGTTACAAATGCCTTGCACATTTCAGTGGTTTTCTCATGCTGAGCACTCCAGGTTTGGATCCAATCCAGCTCTCACCATAGGCAGTGGCAAGAATCTTACAGGCTTCAGCAGGGACTAAATGAAACTCTGTGGGTTTTATCCTCATTTATTTGCATTCAGTCCCAAGTACAGCACTTAAACAGATGCTTAAATTTAAAGTATGCGAGTAGTCTTATTCAAATCAAGGCATCACTCACATATTTATAATTAAGCATAAGCAAAAGTGGCTTTTCTGGTTTGGGAGCATGTGAATATATATGTGTATTGTTATATGAATATGCTATAAAATTATTGAAAGCTGCACAGCTTAAAGAAGAATGGTGCTTATCACCTTAAATGTTAGAATCACAGAATCATGGAATCATAGAATATCTCCAGTTGGAAGAGGTCCACAAGGATCATCTAGTACAATTCCCCGATCTTCTCAGGACTACTTAAAAGTAAATCATATGACTAAGGGCATCAGCCAGTCACTCCTTCAATTTTGACAGGTTTGTTGCCATGACCACTTCCATAGCAGCCTGTTCCAGTGGTTGACCAACCCCTCAGTGAAGAACCTTTTCCTAAAGTCCTATCTGAACTTCCTGACACAGTTTTGCTCTACATTCTGTTGTCTTATTTCTGGTCAGCAGAAAGAGGAGATCAGTGTCTCCACCTCTGCTGCCTCCCCTGGAGGAAGTTGTAGACAGCGATGGGGCCCTTCAGCCTTTTCTTCCTCAAGCTAGACAAGCCAATTGACCTCAGATGCTCCTCCCAAGTCTTGCCCCTGAGGCCTGTTGTGCTCCTCTGTATACACTCCAATAGTTCGATATCTTTATATCATGGTTTTCAAAACTGTGCACAATATTCAAGGTGAGGCCACCCCAGTGCAGAGCAGAGTGAGACAATCTCCTGCCTTGACCAGCTGGTGATACTTTGCCTGATGTCCCCCAGGACATAGCTAGTCCTCCTGACTAACTCGCATTCGTTGCCATCCACTCAAACCCCCTGAACTCTTTATGCAGGGCTGATCTTCAGATATTTTTCAGAAGTCAGAGAACTGAAGAAACTAGTCCTTTTTGATGAGTCTTTCATTACACCTGGCATAATCATTCTTTGCAAATAAATGATTTGAAAAATGTAGCCCTTTATCTTACTCAAATTTGTTGTGACACAGGCCTGATTTTTTATGTTTACCGTATTTATAATGATCAGATGAATAGTCTGGATGGACTGTTTTAAATCAATAGATTATTTAGGCACTCTTCAACTTCACTTTATTTGTGAACTGTGATCAGTTATCTGAGTGTTTAAGTATTGCATCTGCCTTTTGACTGGATGCCTGAAACTTCCACGAACAGGAAAAGAATGAGTCAGAAACAGTAATTAATACATAGACAAAGCGAGCACACTTGCTAACACTCAAATGACTCAGTATAATATAAAAACAATGTTAATATGGAAAAATCTCTTGATAATTAGCATGATTTAAAAACTGCTTTGGTAAAATCCTTAATACAGTATTTTTGCTATATTCAGCCCTCTGTAGTTAGTTCTGTACATCCATTATCAAAATACTGCAAAATAGTAGATGTGCCGGGAGCCCCTGGTGGTCTAGTGGTTAAGGATGCGGTGCTGTCACTGTCAAGGCCTGGGTTCGATTCCCGGTCAGGGCCACTCCCCGGGGCAGATGGAGCTCATTAGCCCTGTAAGGCAATCCATCTACGTCCTGAGGACCTCCCTGCCACCGTCCAAGCTCGCTTGGCCCCGGCAGATGAACCTCAGGATTAAAGGGTGGGCTCAGTTCCGCGCACACTGTGTCTCACCTAAAAAATCGAATGCGCAGACTGGAAGGTGGAAAGACCTTCCCCGGATCTTCATTTGTGAAGACTGGCCATTATTATTAGTAGATGTGCCATGCTAATAAAATGAGAAAACTGATCTTGTCAGTGGCATAGGTTATTGAGCGTTTTATGGTGCAGGTATGGCATGGAAGCAAAGCTTAGGTGCTTAAGCTGTTGTTACTGCTATTGACAGAGGATTTCACTGATCTCTATCAGAAGGTAATATTACAGTTATAACTAAATGAGTAATTAGGAAAAAGTAGTTGTTATGAGAATAGTCTAGATTCTAAGAGCACTTTGTTTCATACCCAGGTAACAAGGCATAGTAAAAAAAGAGCTATAAAATAATAACAATTAACTGCCCTTAAGATACAATACTACTGTCAAAAATTCCTAGGGTGAGGAGGGTAGCTAGAAGCAGCAGCAGGAGTGCAGCTGGCTTCTGTGCATGAGGTCAGTTGAACTGTGAGAACTTCATGTGTTTTATTCAGACAATTACAGGACAAGCAGGAGTCTGAGAAGGCAAAACAAATCCTTCAAGTGGAAAAGAATAACATAGTAAAAAAGCCCTGAGATGAGACACCAGTGACATGAGGATGAGGACACAGGTCCAGACCCAGTTTCACTGGAAGTCTGTCACAGACCCTCAGCTGAAGGAGTTTGATAGCATCTCACCAGTTTCTGGGGAAAGCACACCACCCTGTGCTGCAGGTTTGGTGACCAAACCAGCACTTGCACACACCTCTGCAAAGGGTGACCTTTTGTAGTCTGGGTTCAACTCAAAGAGATGTCACCAAGGCAAGCTGTCACCCAGCATCTGTTCACTGTGCCGATCTCCAGGAGGAGAAGGGAAAGCTCTAATGCTGGGCCTTACCATTGCATTTACCTTCAAGGTCAAATAGATTTCACCCTTCCATCCTTTGAGATCCCCAGAATTTCAGAATGACTTTTAATGATTGAGACAGTGTGCTGGCAGGCCTGGCTAGTGGGACAGCAGGGTGGCTGTGGGAGGCTCTGGCCTCCCCACCAAAAGTACCCCCTTGCTCCCTGAAGTCACAGCCCTTTTCTTGTGGTTTGCAGGTCTTTAATGGAGATTCACAGTTGTGAGGGGAGGAAACATGGGGAGGGAGGCCCTCTGGAGCCATGGAGGCATGCCACAGAGGGGACTTCTGGAAAGGTGGCTAGGGACCTCTTGGGAAGAGGTCCTCATGTCAAAGGGAGGAGTCTCCTGTGAAGGACCGCAGCTACTAAAGGAACCCACACCAGGGCAAAGACACTCCTGAGGGTACTGCAGCCATCAGGTAGCTCATGCTGGAGCAGGGTAAAGACAGTAAAAAAGGAAGGTGGAGACACAAGAGACCAGAATGGACAGGAGTGCATACAGTAACCACTGTGCACTTGGACCCCAATCTGCATGGCTGACCCTCACACAGCTAGTGGAACCAGGATGGGGAAGTGGAGAGGGTCTCGACTTAGCACTTTTCTTCCCCCTTCTCCAAGGTCCAGTTAAACATTGATTTATTTGTTCAGATTTTCTTTTTCTCAGTGCTTGAATCAGTTAGTAGAATTTTGGGGTAATGGACATTAAACTAAATTAAATAAAAATTCTTCAGGCTGAAGATATTTTTCCCAGGAGAGGACGGGAAAATATATAACAAAATCTTCACACAGGTTCAGTAACAGAAGAGAAGGGAGTGTGCAGGCTCTTCAGTGAGGGCTTAGTGTCTGTTTAAGGGATGGAAAAGCACCATCTTCAACTGTGTAGAATGAAGCTCTGATTCATTTAAGGATTTTGGATATCCTGTTCTCCTAATAAAAAGGGAAGGGGCTATAAGAAACAATCTGGTCAAGTTTTCCAATTATGTTTTTTAAATGTACACATAGCTAGATAGCAATGAAAATGGCAATAGAAATATATATTTTCATTAGATATATATATGCAATAGCATTTGTTATTTCCACAAATACCAGTTTACTCTGGTATTTCTTTTGTGCTACAATGATGAGTCCCTCATGCTTACATGTGTGAAACTCCATTATGTCATGATACGCAATGAAGTACAGCTCCTGACACAATGGGGAGGACTGAGTCTTAATGTGCATGCCAATCAATCAAACAGATGTGAAATAAGGGGGGGAGGGGAGGTCCTGTGAGGTCTGCCGCTGAAATTTAAAACTGAATAAAACCTCTGCCTTTCTAATGAAAATATTCTAGGAGAGACATATTATCCTTCCTCTGTCAGGATTCTAGGACATAGAGAAACATTATACAATTATTCAAAACCACAATGTGATCAATCATAAGGAAGAAAGTAATGTTTAAGCCGTTCACTCATATAAATTCAATAACATCTCTTCTTCGTTCACAGAATTCCATGGAATATATTGATGTTTATCTCTGTATAATCTCAAAATGTTACACGGTTGTTAATACCAGGTTGTCTTAGGCACAGTGAACGAGTCCTGCTATTGCATCTGCTGTACCAGTCATTCCCTGAAGATTCAGGCATTTGGAAAAAACAGAGATGGGAAGATATGAAGTAATTGGTGTCTTAACAGTCACAAAGTTAATCTTTCACTAAAAATGAGAGCAGAGAAGAGTGCAGTGGTAACCATATCTTTTTTTTTTTTTTTTTTTTTTTTTGACTGTTCTGGAACTGAAACAGTCATGAAAAACCCAGGTTGGGGCTGATTAAACAAATATGCCAAGAAATACTTGTTCATGGAAAGAAAACTGTAGAATCTTGTCGTCTTAGGTTTCCTGTGACCTTTTTTTATAATTAATTTATGTTTAATAAAATACACCAACTAACTCTTTTACATTGACATGAGATGTCAAGAAAAAGACAATACATTCAATATAGTTTTTTTTATACTGATAAAAGCAAGAAGCAGCTATGCTGCAAAGTGAGTTGCAGTACTGCAAAAAAACTCATGGTAACAGACAGAACTGGGACCATGTTCCCCATCAAATGCATAAATACTGAGATTAATTCTGATTGTAAGTCAGAGTAGAATTTGAAGTTGTCAATTTACTGCTGAAGTGCTGCCTATTACTTAAACATTTGTTTTGTCTAAATGTAGTTTATGTAAATTTAAGAAGAGAATCAGGGGTTCAGCATATGCAAATATTTAGTTACTGGAAAATTAAACATCTCTGGTTAGATATTAGAGCATGTTATACTAAAAAATATGCAAAGAAAAGAACACCTAACTTAATGAATACTAATGATTGAAGAGTTAAAAAAAATATGTTCCTCTTTATCTCAACACAGGTTGAAGTAATTTTGAAGCCAGCTTGTCACTATACTACAAAAACCATTGGTGCCTTAGCTAGTTTTACTGTTTTGAAATTTTAGTTGTTCAGAAGGCATTGATAAGAATTTGAATCAAGTTTTACACTGAAGTGGACTGTAATTTAATGAAAGCTTATCCAACTAATGACTTTGACAGAAAGCTGGTTTTCTTCTCAAAACCAAAATAAAACACCAATTTGTAGCCATTAGAGTTGTAGAACAAAATTTTGCTATTAAATTCTTTTCTGGGTAACAAATTAAAATGTATTTTAATTCTTGTTTGGTTGGTTGGTTTGGTTTTTTTTTTTTCCCCTAACTAATGTTTTCTTTGTTTTTTAGGACTATTCTTTTCACACTTGAAGTTGAGAAGACTCATTGCTTCATCTGAAAACCTCTCTCACATTTGTTTCATGCACAGTCAAAGTATTTGAAAGTGTCTTGAACTTTGTTTTGAAGCTCTGACAAACCCTGGAAAGGTTCTCTTACGTATCACCCAGCAGGACGTCAATTAAGCGGTAAACAATTCAGTTTCATTTACATTTTACCATTAGGTGTCATTTACATTTTACTGTGATTTTATCATGCATCAAACACTTTATTTCACATCTTTACTAAATCCACAAAGCATGAATTTAAACATCGCGCATTTTTGACATGTTATTCCACATGGTAACTGTCATTTTTTTTTTTTTAACAAAACCTAGGAATTATATAAGAGTGAGCTCAAATTGAAACGAAATTAGTCTGAAATCTAAAAGCTAAGCTAAATCATTTACGGCAGCTTCATAAAAGGCTGATATATGAAATGCAAATTCTCTCTGGCATTAAATAAAATATGTTTAAACCATGTCATATATTATAAAGGTCTCTGTTGGTAGATTTTGAAAGACTGTCACTTTATTACAGCACAGATGATATCTATTAATAGGAGATCAATATGTAGTGCTGGATCCTAATTTTAAATTGTTGTATAAATGCAGATGGTAATTAAATAGGGAATTTTGTGATTATACCCTTTGCCAGAAATGGTGTAATTTTAACTATGCAACATAAAGTAATATTTCTTAATCTTTAATTATATTCTAAGTTTTTAATAGTTAGATGACAGACTATCCATGGAATAATTACTGTCAGATGTTTTCCTTTTAAATTCTGGAAAACAATGTTCTGTTGAATACACGTCAAGCATTTACCACTCTTGAATAAGATTTTCCCATGTTCAGCTTATTTTCTTTTTGTAGTCATCTTACAAAACAGTACTACAGCTGCTGCAGTAGTTTTGTTGTTCATCTTTTTATACAAAATTTTTCATCTGCTCAGAGTATTTCCATTTTACCATTTTGCCTCTGATTCTTTTCTTTCTCAAGACAGAAATAATGCTCATCTGTAAATGACACTTTTGTTCAACACAGTAATTGAACATTCATGTGGTGAAAATCACTTGTTAGGTACAGTGTCACGTGCAGACTTTTGATGTTATGATAAGTTCTTCATGACAATGCCAGTCTTATGACATGAGTTCCTATTGTAAATATTTTTATAGGACCTAATGAGAATAATGGAGAGCCAATATTGGGAGACACTACATCCTGTTCTGATCTGGGCCACTTTGAAATCTCAGTCTAATTATTAATTTTTATTCTGGTCTGGTCTGCTCTTCTTCAGGAATATATGTTTATCTCAGAATGACTGTATTTTAGTTTCACCACTAGTTTTCTGGGTGCACTAGAGCTAACAACCCATGCCAAGAGAGTGAGAAGCAGATATGGTGCAGAGGTAATGTACCCCTATCTGAGCTAAAATATTTTAATAGTTCTACTTTTCCTCTCATAGGTGTATCTGCTCTCTGTATTGTCTTAGACACCATATTTAGAGTATAATAATGAACATTTGATTTGATGATTCCCAAAACAATCACAGAGACTGACTTCAGATACTCAGCCTGCAATAGCTTGAAGTATCTTCAAACCAATTACTGAGACAGCTGTTTTTTGAAGTATTTCTTGTAGAACATTTTTCACTTGAAATGCTGTTTTGATTCTGACTTCTCTTGTTGATGTAAAGCAGAAATAATTTCACTAAAGTCAGCAGAGACACAGTACTGTGGAAAGGTCAGAAACAGACCTTGCCTGAGAGTCATCCCAAGTCTGGTACCAAAATCTATTAGGTATCATATTCAGAACTTGGCACAAAGTTGTAAATACAGGGTCAAAGATAGATATTTTGTGTCCTTATCAGACACATATATTACTATTTCTAAAAGAAAATGTTGATTTAATTGACTTCAAAATACCTTTCAGCAGCAGCTGCCAAGATCCTTTTAACAGAGAATTTGGAAGAATTTTATTTTCTTTTATTCTCTTAATATAAGCAGATACAATATTGATCAGAGAAAGCAAAGCCAGCATTTTAAACCTCTTTTTCTTCCACTTCTTCTATGGCACCTTCGTTAACACCTACAACACACACTAGTAAAAAAATTATATGAAGTGAAGACAATTCATATTTTAAATGCTAATCCACTACTCATTTTCTGACTTCCCTCAAAATTTTCTTATATGTCTAGTGCAAATAAGTGACTACATAGAAAATCAGCCTAATATGCAAAAGTACACATTCAGCTTCTCTTATTCTGTACCATGATCTGGAGATAAAATGGAGAGATGTCTAAACTTTGCTGGAAAAGCCCAGTGTCGCTCACTGTAGCACAACATCCATATGGCAAAGGGGTACCCAGTTCATTAAAACATCATTAAGGGATAAGATGGGTCCATCATCCCATTTCTATTTCCTCTAGACAGGAGAATTTGCTGACAAAATGGAAAAGAATAGGAGCCCAAAGTAAAGGACCTTTTCCAGTCAACTGATGAAGACAGACTCTTAAATAAAGGAATTCTACCAGGTCATTCGGTTGTCTAGTCACTAGTCATGGCCCCCAGGGATCAGTGATGGATGCAGTCCTGTTCAATATTTTTGATGATGATCTGGATAAGAGAATTGAGTCTACCTTTAGCAAATTCATGAATGATACCAAGTTGCGAGAATGTTGATCTGCTGGAAGCTAGGAAGGCTCTGTAAAGGGAGCTGGACAAGCTGGACAGATGGGCTAAGACCAACGGCATGAGGTTCAACAAGGCCAAGTGCCAGACCCTACACTTTGGCCACAACAATCCCATGCAGAGTTATAAATGCTGGTTAGAGTGGCTGGAAAGCTGTCCAGTGGAACACGACCTGGGGGATCTTGGTCCACAGGCGGCTGAATATGAGCCAGCAATGTGCCCAGGTGACCAAGAAGGCCAATGGCGCAATGGTATCCTGGCCTGTATCAAGGATAGAGTGACCAACATGGCCAGGGAAGTGATCATCCCCCTGTACTTGGCATTGGTGAGGCTGCATCTTAAGTCCTGCGTCCAGTTCTGGGTCTCTTACTACAAGAAGGACATCAAGGTGCTGGAGCACCCCAGAGAAGGGCAACAAAGCTGGTGAAAGGTCTGCAGTGCACGTTCATTGAGGAGTGACTGAGGGAGCTGAGCTTGTCTAGCCTGGAGAGGAGGAGGCTCAGGGGAGACCTTATCACTCTTTACAGATGCGTGAAAGGAGGTTGTAGCAAGGTGAGGATGAGCCTCTGCTCACAGGGAACCAGCAACAGGATAGGAAGACATAGCCTCAAGCTGTGCCAGGGGAGGTTTAATTTGGACATTAGGAGGAATTTCTCCAGGGAAAGGGTGGCTAAGCACTGGAATGGGCTGCCCAGAGTGGTGGAGTCACTGTTCCTAGAAGCGTTTAAGACTGGATGTGGCACTTAGGGCCACAGTCTAGTAGACATCATGGTGTTCAGTCATAGCTTGGACTAGTGATCTCAGAGGTTTTTTCCAGCCTAACTGATGCTGTGATTTGTGCAGCAAGGTTTTAGTGGAACATGAGTTACAGGGATGGCTTTTTTGAGAAAGTACTAGAAACTTCCCACATGTCTAGTAGAGCCAGTGCCAGCCAGCTCCAAGACAGACATGCAAGCAGCCAAGGCTGAGCCCAGTAGTGTTGGTGGTAACATCTGTGGGATAGCAGATTTCAGAATGAAATAAAGTTATTGCACAGAAGGAAACTGTAGCCAGAAAAAACAGTGATGGTATTATGTGAGAGAAACAATTCCACAAACACCAAGGTCAGTGAAGAAGGAGGGTAGGAGGTGCTCCAAGTGCCAGAGCAGCAGCCTGTGGTGAAGACCATGGTGAGGCATACCGTACTGCTGCAGCCCATGGAGGTCCACGGGGAGCAGATGTCCACCTGCAGCCCATGGAGGACCCTGTGCTGGAGCTGATTAAAGCCCAAAGCAGGCTGCAGCCTCGGGGGAAGCCCACAGTGGAGCAGGGTCCTGTCAGGACTTGTGGATCCATCAAGAGAGGAATCCATGCTGTAGCAGGTTTCCTGCCAGGACTTGTGAACATTGGTGAATGATCTCTTCGTGCCCTTATCTCAAACCATGAGCCTTTCATTATATTTTCTCTCCTCTGTCCAGCTGAGGAGGAGAGTGATAGAGCAGCTTTGATAGGCATCTGGCATGCAGTCAAAGTCAAACCACCACAGCTACTCAGATGAAAAACCATTGCAGCACTGCTCCAGGACTAGGGTTACGTGCAAAGCCCTGAACTGCAGCAGCTTTACTGGGTGACCCAAAGCAAGTTACTTCTTGAGCAACAGGTACAATATAGAAAATGGCACTTCCTTCTTGCTTATGCTGGTGATGAGAATGGCTGTGACAGTGACCATGAAGCGCTCACATTCCATAGTAACTTTTCAGTATTAAAAATCAACTACCAATCCTAGTAATCAGGGACAAGAAAAATATAGTCTGGAGCTTTGTACACAAATAAACATTTGCAGAGTTCTTATACACGTACAATTTGAGGCCACTGTATTGAGGCTATTGCCTTGTTAGTCCCGGCAATATCCTCTGAAAGAAACACAGCACCTGTAAGTAGGTTCATTCTTTCCCATTAAAAATGTATATCTAATTAAATGGAAATGCTTGTGCTTTTGTTTTTCCCCAAGCCTCCATTTGGCAGGAAGAAATAAAAAGTGGGATCTTGTACCAGGACAATCCTTTGTGCAACAAGATAAAAAAAAAAAAAAAGCTTTCCATTTCAACCTAATCAACAATTCTGTTGTTTATAAGCACTACTCCCCAGGAGATCCAGTTGAAAATGTGTACTTCTTGCTCATAAAATGAGAGAATTTAATATTAATTATTGCAGATTTTTAGTCAACCCAAAATCTTATTCTAAATGACTTTACAGGTAGTATGACATCTTTTAGTACAAAATACGCTCTTGCATTCTGGTGAGATCTCAAGTCTTTACTTGTAATGTTTATTTCCTGCCATGGCTTCAATTTACTTTTTCAGAGTGTTAGCAGAATTCCAACTGTGATTTCTTTGTCTGTTGCAAATGTTCAACAATTTACAGGAGAGATTTCAGGTCATGGGGTTTTTTAAACATTAAACATATAAAGATTAAAGAATGAATGTGCAATCAGCATATAGAGAATCCAGCTTTTACAAGAATGAAATAGATGGTTGAGCTTCTTAAACTCCAATGGAATTCATAACATCTACATTCACTGTTACTGCTCTTTTGTGTCACCTTCAACTAAATAGGTTCCTTAGAGAGATGGTTTGGTAAACTAGGAAATACAGTGATAAAACTTTTCTTTCTGGCATGGCATGGAAAATGTCTAGGTACTTGCTTCTAAGAAAAAATTTAACACTTTGTGTTATTGTTTAATTTTTCTCCTTATTGTTCCCAAAGGCATAAACTCTTGCCTTATTTGGTTTAAAGCAGGAGATACATCTAACCTCTGTTACAGAAAGTGGAGGTATTAGAAAAGATGCCTTCTGGATGGCGTCTTCGTGATGTGTTGTGCACAAGTGTGGACTTCTGGGATCCTGAGTGAAAGTCAAGAAGTGGGTGTTTCCAGGTTTCTGAACTCCTCCGCATTTACATTTCATTACAACGAAAATCTCCCTTGGCCAAACTAGCTCCTACCTGACAGTGCTTGAGAGAGGAATGGGCACAGAAGTGCAGAGATTGGTTCTTGGTCTGCTAAATTTGCCAAGCCCATTAGAGACCTCCTGCAGGATAGAGAAAAAAAGGATTAATTTTGTATTTGAGACTTGTCCATGATTATATTGGTTTTTAGACTGTATTTGGCAAGAGGGCAATTCTAAATCTCACTTCACTCTATTCCTCCATAAGCAATATCTTCTAGAATCTGAAAGTTATTTGGCCACGACTTAGATTCTTATCCCAGCAGTTCCATCTAAATCAAATGGTTGAAACTTTGCAAACCCACACCCATTTTCCTTCCTGTACTGATATCCTGCAACGAGCATGAGCCATTTTCATTGAGCATATCTGCAGACAAAGTGCTGAATAGTATCCAATACACATAGCTAGTAAAATAAAACTATACAAAAATTTATTTGTGTTTGCTGTCTTAGGTATATAACAACTTTTATGCATGTCCTGTAGTTATAAAACAGCCTAGCTGTTGTACTCTATATTAATTGTGCGTAATCATAGAAGAACCATGTGAAAAACCCATGTGTAGGTTTTGATGCAGACATTCTAATCTTATCTAATTCTAATATTATCTAATATTAATATTAGATAATAATATTCTATTATTATAAGGTGAAAGTGCTAAGCTTCTTTTTTCCAAATAATGAGTTAAAAACCGTGTTAGAACGATTACAATTCATGTATATGTATGATTGTGTGTAGTTCTGTTTATCAGCCTATTTATTTCCATTTTATTGATCATAAGTATTCAAATGTTTTATAATCCAATTAAAAATGTGTTCATTGCTTACTTGACAGTAAGATTTATTCAGATATATAAAATCTTGGTTAGAATTAGACATGAATTATACTCCCAAATCTACATTCCTCTGCACTTTAAGAAATTCTGTAACTTCTATGGTTATTGTAAGATAGCAGCAGCTACAGCAGGATGTAACCCACTGACTCCTATTTTATAAAGGCAAGATATTGTTGCAGTGATGAACATTACCATTTAATACTGCACGAACCCATAGACCATTTGATTTGAAAAGACAGGGTAGCAATAGATAAATATAAAAATACAAATAAGTTTGGAGTTGGTGACAGTCTTCCTAATGAATTGCCTGGAGGTCAAGTAGTAAATGTTAGGTTTTTCTGCTATGTTCTTGTGCTTGTGGCTATTAGAAGTATAAAGCATGTTCAAGAACAAGAAGAAAAATGAGGAGAGTAGATTCATCAAATAATTACAAAGCAAGTCTTCCTATCTAGGACATACACACATGCACTGCAATGCTATCTCATCAGGGAACCAATTGCAGCCAGGAGCCTTTTGGAAGAAAGATGTAGGGAACATGTTTGCTCCTATTTGAGGAATGATACGTAGGGCTATTTTTGAATGATTAATTAAAGGGAATCAATCTTCATTGCATTGCCACTGACATGAAAAGCACCATAGCTGTGCAATAATCACATGCAATTATTCAACTACCCCTTTGGCAAGGACAACGTAATTAGTCCTGGTAGTGTCAAGAGATTTTCTTTATACCCAACAAATTGGCAGTTTTAATCAAATGTTGCTGAAAATTTATCATAACACAGGGAAAACAATAGGTGGAGGTATAAGGCCCCAAGCTGTGTGAATCCTATCTACGATAGTACAAATTTACAATACTAACAACATGATGAATGCTACCAATCCCTGAATAAGCTGATTATAATTGTGTATCACTATCATGCATCATAGTTCTTGATTGATTGAAATTACGGACACAACCCTTTTCATGCCTTGTTACTTAGCGTGCTTCAAGTTTTTATACCTGTTATTGTGGTCACCTGTTATCACAGCCATCACAAGTGAACGTGAATACTTGTTGAGATTTAAACTACAGGGAGGACTGATCCCAGCTCAGACCTGCTCTCCTGGGAGGCCTAATCAGCTGACCAGGGGGTAGAGCTGAGCTCATTGCCAGGAGATTTAAACTACTCCAGAGAGCGTGGTGCAGCAGTTTGTGTGGACAGGGTGAGCAGGAAGAGCAGAACCACCCTCCCAGCTCTTTCTGGTAGGTTGTGAGGTAGGTAGGTATATTTTGGGGTTTTTTTCCCCCTACAACTCAACTAGACCCTGCAATGGTTTCCAAATGAGTGAAAGCTGTTGCTGCTGCTGTCAGGGGGAGTGTGCTAACCTGGACAGAACCCCCCAGGAAGGACAGAGCTGTCCAGGTCATTGTCTGCACAGTGTCTGGAGCCTGGAGTCAGGGCCAGAGGAGAGTGTGAAAGATGCCCATGTACGATGTGAGCAGGTGAATGATTTGCTGTGCTTAGTGGCCGAAGGAAGGAGTGGAGAGGCTAAGAAGTATTAGGGAAAATGAAAGGGAAATAGACTGGTGGAGTCACACCCTTTTGACCCCAACACAAGTCCAGCAGGAGATGGTGAAGCCCTGCCCCTCCTGCCATCAGGCAAATAGGGCAAACCAAGTAGATGGGGGGAATGGAAACAGGTTTCTGATTGAAGAGATAAAAGAATCCCCTCCTAACCCCCATCACCTCTCTGGGTGACCTTAAAGAACAGATATGAGGCCCTGGACCCAGACAGTCAGACAGAGGGCAGTCAAGAACAGGATCTGCCTGGAGGGTCTTCTGGTTGCACCCTATCTACCAGATGGATCACAACCACAGCTATTAAAAAAAAAAAAAAAAAAAAAAAAAAAAAGAAGGGTAGCTGTAGTCAGTCACTCCCTTCCAAGTGGAACTGAGGGCCCTATTTGTTGACCAGACCCATCCCATAGGGAGGTCTGCTGCCTTCCCAGGGCCCAGGTGAGGGATGTTAGTGGGAGACTCCCTGAGCTAATCGAGCCCTCTGATTATCCACTGCTGGTGGTCCAGGCTGGCAGTGATAACATTAATGCAAAAGGACTTCAGGGTGCTGGTTCAATTAGTTAATGGAACAGGAGCACAAGTGGTGTTCACCTCAGTTCCTGCAGTAGCAGGGATGAATGAGGAGAGGAGTAAGAAAACCCATTTTATGGCTAAAGCACTGGTGCCACCAGAGTTTTTTTACCATGGGGCATTTTCTACGGTACCTAGCCTGCTAGAATCAGATGGGCTTCATCTATTTAGCAAGGGCAAAAGGACTCTAGCCCATAAGTTGTCAGGGCTGATCGGGAGGGCTTTAAATTAATTTTGAAGGGGGAGGGAGTTGAAAGCAGCCCCTCCAGAGACAAGCCTAAGAGTGGTAAGCTTGAGTTAGAAGTGAAATCAGCAGCCCAGCTGAAGTGCATGTACACCAATGCACACAGTATGGATAATAAACAAGAGGAGCTGGAAGCCATCGTGCAGCAGGAAAGCTGTGATATTGTTGCTATCACAGAAACATGGTGGGATGACTCACATGACTGGAGTGCTGCCATGGATGGCTACAAGCTCTTCAAAACAGACAGGCAAGGTGGGAGAGGTGGAGGGGTGGCTCTGTATGTTAGAGACTCTCTTGACTCTCTAGAACTCAAGTCAGTAATGATAAGGTTGCGTGCCTGTGGATTAGAATCAGGGGGAAGGCCACCAAGGCTGACATCCCGGTAGGAGTCTGTTATAGACCACTCAACCAGGATGATGAATAGGATGAATTATTCTACAAGCAGCTGGCAGATGTCTCAAAATCGCCAGCCCTTGTTCTTGTGGGCGACTTTACCCTGCCAGATGTCTGCTGGAAACTCAACACAACAGAGAAGAGGCAGTCTAGGAGATTCCTGGGGTGTATAGAGGAAAATGTCTTGCTCAAGCTGATAAATGAGCCTACCAGGGGTGGGGCCCCACTAGACCTGCTGTTCACAAACAGAGGGGCTGATGGGAGTTGTGGTGGTCAAAGGCTATCTTGGGCACAGTGACCATGAAATAATAGAGTTTTCAATATATCTGCAAAGAGAAAATAAAACTTTGACCTTGGACTTCTGGAGGGCAGGTTTTGGCCTACTCAGAAGACTGGTTCAGAGGGTATCTTGGGAAACAGCCCTAGAAAACAAAGGGGTCCAGGAGGGATGGACATGCTTCAAGAAGCAAGTCTTGAACACGCAGGAGCAGGCTGTCCCAGTGTGCCAAAAGGCAAGCTAGTAGGGAAGATGACTGGTCTGGCTGAACAGGATAATTTTAAAGGAAATTAGGGTAAAAAAGAGAGCTTACCGACTATGGAAAAAAGGGCTGGCTACTCACGAAGAGTTTAGGAATATAAGTAGGTCATGTAGAAAGAAAATTAGAAAGAAAAAGGCACAATTTGAACTCAATCTACCCATTTCTCTTAGGGGTAAGAAGAAGTGCTTCTGCAAATACATCAATAGCAAAAGGAGGGGAAAGAAAAACATCCAGTTTTGTTGGACATGGGGGAGAACATAGTCACCAAAGACAAGGAAAAGGCTGAGGTGCTTAAAACCTTCCTTGCCTCAGTTTTCAACAGTAAGACAGGTTGTCCTCAGGACAACTGGCTTCCTGGGCTGGTAGACAGAGATGGGAAGCAAAATAACCCCATATAATCCAGGAGGAAACAGTTGGCAACCTGCTGAGCTGCTTGGATCCTCACAAGTCTACGGGACCAGAAGGGATCCATCCTAAGATGGATGAGGAAGCTGGCGGAACAGCTCACCAAGCCACTCTCCATCATTTACCAACAGTCCTGGCTCTCTGGGGAGCTCCCAGATGATTGGAAGCTGGCAAATGTCACGCCAATCCACAAAAAGGCCTGCAAGGAGGACCCGGGAAACTACAGGCCTGTCAGCCTGACCTCAGTGCCTGGCAAGGTTATGGAGCAGATCATCCTGAGTGCAATCATACAGCACCTACAGGATAGAGAAGGATCCGATGCAGCCAGCACAGGTTTAGGAAGGGCAGGTCCTGTCTGACCAACCTGATCTCCTTTTATGAGCAGGTGGATAAGGGGAAAGCTGTGGATGTGCCTACCTGGAGTTCAGCAAAGCCTTTGACCCATCTCCCATAATATTCTCCTGGAAAAGCTGCAGCCCATGGCTTGGACAGGGGCACTCCGTGCTGGGTTAGGAACTGGCTGGAGGGCCGGGCCCAGAGAGTGCTGGTGAACGGGGCTGCATCCAGCTGGCAACCGGTCACCAGTGGTGTTCCCCAGGGATCAGTGCTGGGCCCAGTTCTGTTTAACATCTTTATCGATGATTTAGATGAGGGGATTGAGTCCATCATCAGCAAATTTGCAGATGACACCAAGCTGGGAGGGAGTGTCGACCTGCCGGAAGGCAGGAGGGCTCTGCAGAGGGACCTGGATAGACTGGAGAGATGGGCTGACTCCAATGGGATGAAGTTCAACAAGGCCAAGTGCCGGGTCCTGCACTTTGGCCACAACAACCCCCTGCAGCGCTACAGGCTGGGCACAGAGTGGCTGGAGAGCAGCCAGGTGGAAAGGGATCTGGGGATGCTGATTGACAAGAGGCTGAACATGAGCCAGCAGTGTGCCCAGGCGGCCAAGAAGGCCAATGGCATCCTGGCCTGGATCAGGAACAGTGTGGCCAGCAGGACCAGGGCAGTGATCCTTCCCCTGTACTCAGTGCTGGTGAGGCCACACCTTGAGTATTGTGTTCAGCTCTGGGCCCCTCAGTTCAGGAAGGATATTGAGGTGCTGGAGCGGGTCCAGAGAAGAGCAACGAGGCTGGTGAAGAGACCTGAGCACAAGTCCTGTGAGGAGAGGCTGAGGGAGCTGGGGTTGTTCAGTCTGGAGAAGAGAAGGCTTAGAGGTGACCTCATCATTCTCTACAACTTCCTGAGAGGAGGTTGTAGCCAGGTGGGGGTTGGTCTCTCCTCCCAGGCAACTATCAGTAGGACAAGAAGGTCTTAAGCTCTGCCGGGGGAGGTTTAGGTTGGATATTAGGAAGAAATTCTTTACAGAGGGAGTAATCAGGCATTGGAATGGCCTGCCCAGGGAGGTGGTGGATTCACCATCCCTGGAGGTTTTTAAGAAGAG
This sequence comes from Empidonax traillii, assembly GCF_003031625.1. Taxonomy (NCBI): domain Eukaryota; kingdom Metazoa; phylum Chordata; class Aves; order Passeriformes; family Tyrannidae; genus Empidonax; species Empidonax traillii. The sequence continues at coordinate 1,652,748 of NW_020955247.1, read as the reverse complement.
TCTGGATGTGGCACTGAGTGCCATGATCTAGTAACCACAGTGGGGATAGATCAAGGGTTGGACTTGATGATCTGGGAGATCCTTTCCAACCCAGTTGATTCTATGATTCTATGATCTCTCAGGGAGCAGCTGATCTGTCAGGAAATGTCACGTAGGTCCAAGCCTTCACACATTCAGAGACAACAGAGAGCTAGAAACTCTCAGAGTGTATGGCAAAATGAAACCAGTTACACTAAGCTGTAACTTATGTTCTGTACCCAGATTCTTGGCAGACATTTAAAAGGCACTAATATCTTAAACACTCTTGAGCCCCTCTGCCATGGCACATTTTGTCAGATTGGTTTGTTCCTGCTGTTTGAATGCTTGCAGTCACATTCAGCTACTAGGTCAGTCATGCTTCTGCTAACTACAACAGATTTATGCCAGTACTGAATTTGGTAGCACCTCTTTCATTACTACAGCTAGAGAAAGTGCCTTGAAAATTGCAGTATTACAGATGGTGTGTTCAAAGTGTACGAAGTGTTGACACAAGAGAAATCAGACACGCGGAGGTAGCTGCAGGAAAAGACAACACATACTAAAAATGCACATCTGAGATAGTACTTGTCTTTAAGCACAGACAGGTTCAGCTGTATGTCACATATTCTTGAATGTGCATGCTGGTTTCTTTGCTAAATCCTAAAAAGATATTGTATATTTATTTTTATATTACATTCGGTATAAATATTTCACTGTTAGGTGTTACTATGCCAATAAGACAGACCATATAGATAGTCCTTGTCAGTAAACCTCTGATGAGACTCTTTTTATTGTTACCTACCATTCTTACAGTGGCTTTTTGAGTACTAACTCTTTAATGGTATAAGTGAAAGAAAAACATACCCTACAAATAGTTACAATTTAAAAAACAGTCCCATTCGTCAAGTCAAGAAAGGTAATATTTAGCCAACAGTTTTCTGTTAATCTCAGAAATAATAATTTCTTTTAGTTTGGGAAATTTAACAAGTATCTGGGGTCCCTTCTCTACAGAGCAGATTTGGAGAGCTGTCAGGTTGTATAAATGTGTAATACTTAGACCCAGAACAAGGAGAAGACCCCCATAACTGTGGTCTGTTTTTTCACCTGTTGTAGCTGAAAAGAGGAAAAAAAAAAGGTTCTTTCCATTCCTCTATTCTTTTTCCTTTTCCTTTTTTTTTTAACAGCTCTAAATGCAGCTCTTACAAATGCTGCTGGCCCTTTTTGCAACACAAAGAAATCAGTAAGATAATGGCAGAGGCATTGTTCTTTCTGCCTTCAAGCACTGTGTTCAGCTTTATAAACTATTTCTACTAGATAGGTTACCCAGTGTCTTCATACCTTCTATTTTTCCTTGTATTTTTCTAAAGAAAGAAGAAGTATGTTGTCTTTTTAATATCCACTATCTCTGAGATTAGTTTTGAGCTCAAAATGCAAAACTTTTCTCCAGGCTACATTTCTGTTTTCAATGTTTTATAACCTCATGAGTGGAACTGCACTGCACACTCTCGAAGGCATACATTACTTGTGGCAGTGTGTTGGTTTGTTGCATTCTCTTGCACTGAGTTGGAGGAACAACTCCCTCCATCCCTCCACTCATCCCCCACTCCCTATTCCATCAGAAAAAAAAAAAAAAAGAGGGAGGAAAAGGAAGGAAAGAAGAGAGAGAGTAGAGAAGAAAAAAGCACAGTACGCATATATAGGAGATTTTGTGTATAATCTGAATTATTTTTACCCTTATTTTTACTCTTATTTTAATGACTTTTCTAAAATGTTGTCTTGATAAATATATTTAAAAGCTCTTGACTCGCATGAAAGGAAACAATTTGGTAACAGCATAGCACAAGATAAAGAAACTCCTGGTTTGTCAGAAGCATGCAAACACTGAACAAATATAGTTACTGACTATCAAAGAATTTTAATTCTTCAGCAATACATTTCTTTGACTACACTCTATTCTAGAACTATATAACTAACAAAGCCTGATGAGGGTGTGTAGTGTTCTCTTCTGAATTCCTATAAGATATCAATACCATAACAGTCAAAAAAAAAATCAATTTCATGCTGTGCAGATGTACATAGAATACATACAGACAAAATCCATGTTGCATTGCCTGATATATATATATATGTATGTGTATTTTAGCATGCTACTTGCATCAAGCATGCTTTGTCTTTCTTTTAGTGTCTTCTAAGTGCGTATTTCAAGAAGATGGATAGTCACAAGAAGCACAAAGCAGAGAGGAAAATTAAAGAATTATGTTGAAAGAAAGAGAAATAGGAGGAAGCAGAGTAGTAGTAGGGAAGATGTGATGAAATATGGAAGGAGGGAGATGGGGAGAGAGTAAGAATGCGAGGAACTGCTCTGAAGGAATAAGAAAGGAAGGAAGAGCTGACTGGAGTTTGCAGCTGTATTCTGTCCTATTGAGGCTGATGGTAGTAAATGAGTGCTGAATGAACTTGTGAAGAACTGAACTGCCAGTAGTGTAAGCAAAATGTACTAAAAAGTAAAGGAAACATCAGCAAGCAAAGGAGAAGAAGCTGTAAGTGGAGATGTAGAATAGGAAGAGAAATGTGTAAAGAGGATGGAAAAGCTTAAAGGGTCCAAACCACACAATAAATATCTATATTGTTTGCCCTTCTTTGTTGTTTGGTTTGGGTTTTTTTCCCTTATTTTGTGATTGCTTGATTTTTTAATACATGAGCTGAAGGTCTGGGGCACGGGTGTATTTGGAATCAAAAGTCCAAGTGTTATAGATCCCCACAGGAATTCTGATGATAGTAGGAAACAGAGAAAAGTGCTTGCTCATTGATAGAAGGAGAAAAATGGATAAAGCTCAAACTACAACTCAGAAACCTGTAAAATCAAACTTGTATCTGGAATGTTTGGGTTGTCTTTTGGTCACTTTTCTACTATTTGTTTCTTAAAAAAGCATCTTGAGGGTGATGATCATGCATGAGAATTTAGGTAGATATTTTTCATTAAGTACACCTGACATAAACACTCAAGAAGGAACATTTAAACATGAACTTAATCTTTATCAGACAAGCAAGTGTACAGATGCTGAAAGTGCCTACCTGGACATTCTATATTTAGGGTGGCCAATTACTCACTGGAAATATGACAAGGGAAAATTGAAAGTAAAGTTTTCTAGACAGACAATAAATCAGTCGTATATGTTCTTCTCTCCCTTGGCCTGTAAGGACATCAGGTATTTTAAATTTCAGGATTTCCAGGAAAAAAACCAGCAGCCACAACATTTTACAGGAAGAGATTTTCTTATCACGTTTTTTTTCATGTGTATTTTTTAAATGTTTCTCTCCTGTGAAATCCTCCTAATCCTCTACCAGGGAAATTCAAACCAAAGTGATTTCTGATGCAACTTGCTCCCATTTCTAAGGATTTTAATAACTATATCACAGAAATAAAGTGACTAAATATAGTTGTAGCAAGGCATATCATACATGAACAGTTCATAACATCCCCTCTAATACTATAGGTATTAAAGGCATGTATTGTCAGTAAACCATGAAAATGGACAAATGAATAAAAACTAAGCTTGGCACTTGGGTGCTATCATGAAGTAAGAAATAAGATGGTGTAAAAACATAGGTCCTGTTTCAAAATATGATATAAGCACTTAGAGACCAGAATCATGAGGTCCTGAATTAGATTTGAAAATGCTTGGGTCCCTTTCAGAGATTGGTCCTTGTCTTTGAGTTACTGAAGGCTTCTAAAAAAATTCCTCTCAGCAGATCTGAAAAATTGCTTGTGATATGCTCAAATGTGACTGAAGGAGCAGATGCAACAAGAGAGATTAAAGAGCATGAACGTGTTTCTGAATTGAAGAAACAAAGTACATGATAGTACATAGGAATACAACTGTTTCTATGCTGTCTGTAGCTCACTCTCCCTCCCCCCATGTCTATGTGTAGTTTGAAATTCTTGCTGTTAATATGAGGGTTCTGCCATTAAACTGTTAAACTTCACATCACTAAAAACCCAGAGGCCATCTTCATATTCTCCTTTTCTCACATCCCACACAAGACGATCCTGCATTGAATGAAAAGGTTCAGTTAATCACAAATAAAATCATGCTTTACCCATTGCTATATCATAGAATTTGTTTTATTGATGGAATTCAAGTGAGCTTTGTCCTGTTTTGTTATTCTGGAGCCACACATGAGGCTCTAAGTATACAGTGTGAAGAGACAAACAGCAAAGCTTGATGCTGTGCAATTTAGCTAAGTGCATACAGTGAAATCCACTGGGGTCCTCTGAAGATTTTGTAGTCAGGCTAACATTAAAAGGGAAACACTCAGTTGTGGCCCATTCCTGCTCACTTTCAAGGTAATCAAAGGATTGCAATAACATCAGCTGGAGCAGATTTAGATCCTTTTTAAAGATTAATCCTAGATGTTTTATGGCATGTGGTTTATCCATCATCTCAGTGTCAATTCTGTAAGAAAACATCCAGAAAGTCAGAATTTGTAAATGTAATTTTATCATTCACTGTAGGTTTTATTATTACATGTCAGCATTACAAACAAATGCCTCTAGGAAAACTAAAATCTCATCTTCTCTCAGGATATTAATATTTACAAATATATGCTCCAGTCCTTTGGAGATGATAATATTCTTCAGCTGTTGTCATTTGACAAGTTATAGATATAGGAAAAAATTCATGGGATAAACTCTTCCTTCTTACTTTGCTATGGATTAGGAGTAACTCCAGGAAGTCAAAGCATTTACATCAGAGTAAAACTGATTAACAAGAATAGGACTGACCCCACAGTTACATTGCTACACCTACACATAAGTGCAATCTGCAGCTAAGAATAAATGTGTTTAATGTAACCTTCATAAGTCATCAGCACAGATTTCTTTAATTTTGTTGTCTATTTATTCATATTACAAAATGCCTTTGTTTAAATATTTCACTGACCTAGTTTAAGAAAAAAGTACATCATCATCTATCTTATTATTTGTTTATTTGCACTGATACTTAAGGAGCATCAATGTAAATACCTGTTTCTTACACTCATCATGATATAGGCCCAAATTTAGGAATAGCATGTGACCAGAGGAGCTCTCCACCTAAATAGAGAAGATGGATGGAAGGTCTTGAAAGGAATAAATAAGTTTGCTTTCACAGTTTCTTAATGCTTCAAGATAAATATGAGTAGCAGAGCTCCAGAGATGAGATGTTTTTTCTTAAGTTTATTCCGAAAGAGTGAGGCACAGAGAGGAGCTGCAGCCCACTCTGAGAGCTAGTCAGCACTGTGCCTACCCTTCCCAAGCACTTGTAACTGTCTTGCAAACATGGAAACACCAAAATTTGCAGTAGAAAATGAAACCAAGACAGAGAATGAGTTAAAGAAACAGATTCTCAGTAGTAGTCATCTTAATATCTTGCCTGTGGATAATTTTAAAAAATACCTCTATTCTTACCAGAATTATGGCTTTTGGGGTTAGTAGCAAGTAAACACTATAGTCAAATTCTTATTGTTAGTTATAAACAGCATTTTTTTTTCTGCTTAGCTTTTAAACTCTATCTGGAGACAATGTGTGTTTTAAGTGAAAAACCTAAGGTTCACAAGTGTGAAAACTTTCAAATAATTTACTTTAGGAAAGTACAAGTAATTTTTTATTCTTTCTCTGAATCTGAAACTCAAAAAAAGAGAGCAGTTTTAAACTTTAGTTAAAAGTGAATGTTGAAACATTTTATTTTTCTTGGCATCCCAAGATGGTTATCTGCTTACTTGGATGGTAATCATATTTGGGTTACTCAGAGGGTTATTATATCTAAGTTTGTAGTTGAAACTTGGTTCTAGACATAAACAAAACACAATTAATAAGCAGTGTCTCTTTTTCTCTTTAATGGTATTTTATAATCAATGCACATTGTTTCAAAAAACCCTTAATCAGTGTTCTCTAAAGTAATCAGCACTGATTTAGTAACTTCCCCCTCACACACACATCCCTGTTTGACTAGATTACATAAAGCCAAGAAGCAGTTGTTTCACACCCCTTAACACAGCCAGTCACAAATCCAAGGTTTGGACTGATATTTAGTCTGTAGTTATTACATTATTCATCGTTACTCATTAATTAAAATTAATAGAGCTATTTGCTTTAATATGCTACAAATTAGGTTTAGAAGTGGGATTATAATAAGGAGATAGCTCTTCATTCTATTCTTACTGTCTGAAAAAGTTAAGGGATCTTCAAGGTATTTATCATTGCCTAAAATCAGTGCTGAAGAAGACTAGAAAAATGTGCTTGCTATCTATAACCTGGATAACCACCACTGGCAGTTACAGTGAACTTTTCCCACAGTTGAACTTGATGACACCAGCAACCTTACCCAAGTTCACTTTGCAAGTCATTAGTGGAGCCACATGAAGAGCTTGGGGTCATCACAAGCCACCTGAAGCCTTCATCTTCCTCTAGCATCTAGGCATATTAAAAGAGCACTAGCAAATTAATGAAATTAAATTTTTAGGGCCCGCCCTTTATCGAATTTTTTTTTTTTTAAAGCCAGCTTTAAAATCAGTTAACATCAGTTTTCTTTTACCAATACAACAAAACACATTTTCCAGGGAGTCCATATAAATGGAAAATATTCCATGTGTTCTGAAAATTAATCTCTTTCAATCAAAGTTAACTGAGAGTTATGGGCTTACATCAGAAGAAGATTTGCTCCTTTTCTTCCATTCCCTCAAAATGTAAGGAATCAAGACCTAACTGTTCAGTAAAATTGAACACAAAGTATGACTTTTAGCAACCCCTGAAGTTATAGTTATACTTATTTTAACACTTTTTCTTTGTTCCTATGAAGAACTTGAGTTTTGACAAAGGATCCCCATACTAAAAGCAAACTATAAGCACAAGCAATAGGAAGCTGTATATTTTCAGAATATTGTGTGCCAAATCTGCTGGAAAAGCAATCCCATTCTGTCTGGTCTTTATACAGCGCTCTGGCTGCAAGCTGGCATTGTTACTGAAGAGTATCAAGCGGTCTCTCACAGGCCATGGATTCCTGAATCCAGAACAGGTGCAGTCACACCCTCTCTACAAACAGAGCTGCTTTGTTTGAATAAGCACAGCAGAGAAGAATGGGATGTATTAATAGCTAAATAGTGTCTTTATTAACAGTGGAACAGCTGGCAGTTCTGTATGACAGCACTCATTCCAATCTATTTTATCCAATTGCAAAACTATAAGCACACCACATCAGGGAACCGAGGGGACCACACACAAGTAATCAGCCATTCAACGGCACTATAATTGCTTCACAGTTGGAAGTTTGTTCTGCTCAGCTACTGTTATTCTTTTAGTCTGAATTGTTGATGTACTGCAACTAACTGGAATCTAGCGTTGTTAATGCAGATAAGCTTGCTCAGAAAAACTCCTTTTGTTTTACAAGTTAGCTTGCTGCAGGAATATGCTGCCTGTCCTCTGAGGATCACAGACACCTCCAGTGCTGGGTACCAGGACTGAGGCAGTCAGGCAGTCTCAAGATCTTGGCTGTATTTCCTGCAGAATGGTTACTTTGACAAGAGGGAAAAAAAATCCCAATAAACTCATAAGATGCTGTTAAATCCTACTTGAGAACCTTTACTGAAGACTTCCTGCTGAGCAAAAGAATAGACTCCATGAGTCCCTCTGAGATATAGGAACAGCTGAAACTGTACCAGTGACGTTGATGCAGCAGGGAAGCCGATCTAGAAGGAATTGGTTTCACGTACAAAAGGGTACAGAGGTAGATAGTGAGTGTGTATATGCATGTGGCTTAGTATGGGTGTAAAAAAATACAGTAAGGGTAGGGATATTAGATTTACTAGGGCACAAAGAAAATTCAGCTTGGTACATTTACATTCATAAGCAACTAAGAGCTAGTAAAATTCCAGATTGACATTTTCAATACCACTGTTGATTACTGTCTAATCAACTAATTGTTTGCGATATGCAGTCAGGCTAATGCTAACATTGTTCACTGTAACTTGATTTTACAATTTTATCCATCTTGCCCACTAGTCCCCCCAAACCCATCCATGAACACTTTTTTCCCTTCTGCTATAGCATAATGCTTACTTGGTGAGTTTTCAAAGTATCCTTCAGGTAGAAGGTTAAAAACCTCTTGGCTATAGCTAGGCTAGCAGAATCCATACAGAAACAAAATTATAAAATCTTTATAGTTTACAGATTTTTTTGCTTTCTGTTTTCTATCATTTTTTGGGACTAATTTGTACTATTCAGAGTTTACTATTCAGTAGATCTGTCTCAGACTCTACACACAACAGCACTTTATTATCTTGTTGTGATTTCTTTGTTACCCCTTGATATATGGCTCTAGGTAATAAAAGCTTTGGATTGCTGCTGTTTCAGGATAACTTTCAGGCTGTCCTTTTTTGCTTCATCTCTACTGATGCACCTTATGGATAAATGAATAGTTCTTTTAGGTGCAACAATATATTTGTATGAACTGAAGATTGCTGTTCAAACTAAAATTAATCTCAGGAGAGCTTGGGAAATTCTGAGTAGTGAGGAAGATGTCATCTAAAGAAACCACCAACCTTATGAATGGAATAAAATGTCTATTTAAATTGAGTTGTGAACAAGAATGTGCACATGAATGGTCAATAAATGTGAAAAAAACCTACAACACAAAATGAGAATAAATAGGGAATCATCTTTTTGAGTCATCTTAAAAAATAATAATTGGCAAATATAGGCATAACATGAAGGTGCAAGCTGTAATTGTACATACAAAATCAGTTGGAAACAAAGCTATTAATAAACAGCATAATTTTATTTGCCACTGGTAGAATTATTACATTAATAACCAAGACTGCAATTAACCACTAAATACTCATTTTGCACTTTTTTCCATCTGCTCCTGGAGAGTCAGGTTTGTGCTCTTCTAACTTACATTCCTTCAGGACATCTTCCTTGAAGGTAAAGAACACTTAACACCTGGTTCAAGAGGACCAAGTCCAATTGAATCCCATCTACTTGATGTCCATTAGCAATGGAAGTGCATTAGATGCATTTGATATAATCCATTTCATGTACTTCAGTTTTGCTTCACCTGGTAAATGAAAGAAAGCAGAAGATGTGCTTTCAAGTTGTGATTCTAAAATAAAATAAAATGGTAGTACAAAAGGTACTTGCCATTATGATTTGCACCGACATTAAGGAGAATATTCGTAACATTTCCTCTGCAAACCATGCAGAATATTTATTTATTTAGGGGTATTTAATAATAAATGTTACAGAAATTGGATTGTCCTATTGGCCCCAATAGAGATTTAAAATCTTATCAATTCAATCTGGACTATCCCTGGTAATTTTGGCTCAGTATCCCATTTCCTAACACTATCTCCAAATGTGCTATTAAGGAAATTACTATTTGGTTTAGAAAGCTTTACAGGTAATTCTGCAAGTGTAAAAAATTCAGTTAAACATATAATTTGAAAATCGAACCTGTTTTTTAATTGACTTGGGGGAAAGAGTCTTGGTGATGATAATCCCAGAAACATCCCTCTGGCAATATATATAGTTAGAATAGTGGAAAAATATCTCCATGGAACCCCGAGCATTATGGTACATAAATGCTGTGTATCTGTATGACTGCTTAAGGAATACATAAAATATACACAGATCCATTACATTCATGTGCAGTCACTGTTTAGGAAAAAAAAAATGACACAAAACATGTATTTCATGTCTGGAAAAATTGTGCTGGACACTCTTCTTATTTTTCATATTTATCTCTGCTCTTGGTTTCCTAATGGTTCACACAGTGAAATAAAAGTTCAGGACGTGCATACCTGTTGAAAAGGAGTTACAGCCATTGTGAGAAAGCAGCATATCGATATGGATGTACTCCTCGTGAAGATTGCTGAATATAAATGTAGGCTTGTGAGACACAGACTTATAACAGCTTCTATTTATATATAAAGATAGGTAAAAGATACAGTATCATCTCAGAAGAGATTAAAAAAAAAAAGGAAAAAGAAAACAATCCCATTTTCTGACTGGACTGGGAAAGTATGCTGCCTACTAATTAATGTAATTAATTTACATAAAATCTAGGCTCAGAAGAAGTCTGTGCAGTCTAAACTGTCTGAGTATACTGAAAATGCAAAAAAGAAAAGCATAGTTTGGAATTTATCTCTGCTTTTGAAGAGTTACTTAAGCACATTTTGTGAGCTCTTGAATTCCCTCCATATTTCAGATTTTAATGGAAAGATTTATCAGCTGTTTTTAACCATCTCCAGGTTTCCAAAACATCAAACTCAAAATCAAACTCAATCTCAAATCAAACTCAAACTCAAAATCAATCGTTTTCTTGCATTGTTTGGGCTAAGGGGCAACTTGCAGGCGTACACACGTATTCAGGCAGCACAACTGAATTATAAATGCCTGCTAGAACTCCTTGTGCTGCTGTCATTATCAGTATTATATTTGGTATTATAGGTAGTTGTCTTGGGCTGGTTACAACCAAAACTCTTATATAAGGTTTTGCTACAGAAGACCGATAAAGAATTCTCATTTGATTGAAAAATCAAAGGCATAGCTGGTGTAGTAACACTCACCTGTCACTGAGGCTAGTGCATTTTCCAGTTTTCTTTTATTTTTCTGGGTCGCTTTATCTGAGATAGATTTTTAGAATAAACTTTTAGAAAACAATAGCCTCTGACAGTAGAAAAATGGGCTGAAGCTACTGCAGGAATAAGTTGCATACTATCCATGTTACAAGAATAGAGATAAGAAGCTGAAAACATGAGTGGCTTGTGCTTTCTAGAACTGTACATTTTCTTCAGGTTAGACTGCATTGTTTGCAACCCTCATCATACTATTTCATGGAGACAACTCGATTGAGAAACTTGATGTGATCTCAGCTCTGAAAAAAAAGATAGTGCACAAAGGAGATCAGATTCTGTTCTTGTTCTCTGATATATCAGTACAAATATTCTGATTCAGGGAATTTCTCATACCAGATAGGATGAATCACCAATTTATTAATCAAGCATTTTGAAATTACGAAATTATTTACAGTGGGTAGTGAGACTGCTTCAAGGATTTCTTTATTTTCCCTCTTTTTTTTTTTTTTTCTTTCTTCCCTGAACATAAACCAGCAGACTGAGTGATATCCCTCTTACCTGCAGAATAAACAGACCTACTCTGGATGTAGTTAGAAGGCCACTCTTTTACAGCTGCCACAAGAAAAGGAAAGAGAATTATTTTGGCTTCAGGGTTTCACAGATGTTATAAGGTAACCTAAGTGAAAAAAACCAAGTTTTTCATGAACTTCGAAGAATATGGGCAAGCACTCTGTGTGACTACTAACCAGCATGACATGTTGAGGAGGATGAGGTGGAACCCAGGTATGAACAGGACACATGTCCATCCTGAAGAGGAGAGGCCAAACAGAAGGCTCCAAACCTGTGCTTCCTCAGAAAACCAGACATGGGTAGGTTAAAGGACTGATTTTTTTGAGGTTTCTGAATTATTATCTATCTTTTGCAAACCATCTTCTCCTGCAGATAATATAAAAAAGTATCTCCTGAAATATCTGCAGTTCTTTCTTCTATTCTATATAGCTGACTTCAAGCCTGTTATAGTACAGCAACAGAACTGTGCTGGTCAATATTGTCTTGACCTGAAAGAAGATCAAGTACTCACTCTGATTTTTTTTAAGACTGCTTTCAGTGTTGTTGATAGTGCGGTTTTAAATCAGTGGCATTAGACTAAGATGAACTTGGCCCACTTCCTTGCGCATAACAACATCCAGACTTAACATCACTTCTGGAGTAGTTATTCGTCTTGAAACTTTTCCTTTCAGCAATTTGAATTGTGGTAAATTGGTTTTCTCTTCTTTGATTTAGAGGCTTTGCAGGGCTGTGGGTTCATTCTCGTGAGTGCTGCAAGAAAGTCTCAGGCATCTTTGTGAAGCCCTTTAACTGAGAGGAGAAGCTTCTGGTGAAGCTCTGCAGCACCAGTCAAAAGGTTCATTTGTTGCACTGAATCTGGCTTTCGCTAAGTGTAATGCTGTGTGTAACATCTCTCCCTGAACTCTGACAATGTATTAATGGAAAGATAAAGCCCAAATCCATATCACAAATATGTTAGAGTTTAGGAAGAAACAAATCAAAACATATTGCTCAAAATCTTCTTTGCAGGAAGGAGAGCTGATAGAAGCAGCAATGCAAACTATGTTTCAGCTATTTTGTAAGCTAAAAAAGGCTCTCCCATCTAGGAGATTTGAGGTTGATTTTTTTGAAAAGTAAAGAAAATAATAATCATGAAAAATCTATAGCTGTCCCAAACACCAGCAACTGAAAAAAGAGAGATTTTATGTGAATTTTAATATGCTGTCTAGCTATTACCCAGATGTATGCATACAATATTAGAATTGCACTTAGTTTAATACCATATTTAGCATACAAATACAGAAAAAAGAGACTATTTCAGTACAGATATAGATCACATGTGCAGGAGAAACAACTATGGAATAGGCATAGTCTTTTCAAACAAGGCCAGAAATAGTGGGCTAACCCTGTGTTTTTAGGCATATGACCTTTGTCTCATTACGTGTACCTTTAACTGTGATAAACATCCATTTAAATGAATATCATTTCCTTACAATTACAGAAGGGTCATACATAATATACTAAGTTCCCCTGGCAGCATATGTGTTAGTCATGCATATTTCATGAGCAGTTTTATTCTCCCAGTCAGCTTCAAGTGATGCTCAAGCTTCTGGTTTTGGTGTGTAGGAAACTAAGGTCTTGCCCATAAAAAGATTCCAAGGCAATGATTGTAATTCTGCACTTTATCCAGAAGAGCAGCAGAATGACCTCTTTTTAACTTCTGATTGGTATTGGTATCAAATTTCTTTGTGATACACATTAATTCCCCTTATTTGTCAGTTGCTATGGAAAAAGCATCATTTCCACAAGTGTTTGAATGTAAAATTGTGAGTGTAACTCTGCACAGAAGGGCAGTTAGGAATGCTGTAGTTGCATTAGAAACTGTAGAACAAAAGAGGTTTAGGGCAAGATGTACTTAAATAAGTACAATACATGCTAAATTTTTGTACTGCAGTCCACAAAATATTTATTGTAATCCAACATACGATCCGGGTAGGCAAAGTAACATCTGTTTGTACACTGTGATGCCTTTTCCTGATGCAAAAAGGGGAAGACTATAAAGCGCTGGAGTGGTAAAAGGAATAAAAAAAGCCTGTGGTATGAAACACAAAGGTCTAGAAATTCTCAGTACTATCAGCAGCAATCTCCCCCTTTTTCTCTTTCCAAGAAAATCAATTTTATCAAGGCAGCTCTATCTAGCTGATATTTTTCACCGTGGTTAAAGACGCTGTTTGGAGCCGCATAAGTCACAGATGTCAGCTTAGACAGTGAACACATTCTGCTGTTGTAGCAGGACGGTTTGGTCTCAAGTTAAAAGGAAAGGTTATTCTCTGCTAATCTTTAAAACAGTGCAGAGCTACACAAAATCAAATCCAGCAGAAGCCCCCCTCCCAAGTGTGGCTAATGCTCAGAGATTGTGATGCCATGCTTGATGCCCTGTGTTTTTGGGAGATATTTTTTGTTCCAGCAATTGCAGTGAAGGAAGCTGTTCTCCTTGATATGTTAAATTAATATTTATGTTGTTAAAATATCAGAGACACCACAGAAAAATATTAATATAAAAAGGTTATAATTATCTTTAAAAATGTGGCAGCGATTGAAATGTAAATCCTAGTGAGCTGGGAGAGAGACTTGTTTGCATTGTGCCTGGGGCACCCTGCCTGCCTGCTGCAGCTGCCATTGATCATTTCAAATCAAAGGAAGCTGGAGATGTCTCTGGTGGCTCGACTGGGAAAAAAGCAAGCAGAGAAAGATGCTCTGTTCTGCAGGACTCTTATCAAAAAATGAGCTGGAATGTGTTTCAAATCTTGCTCCTGTTGAATATGAAGCCCTTCAAAGCTTTGCCACAATAAATAAAGTTTTCAAAACACATAGAATCTAAAGGATACGTTTAAAATCCCTCTGAACTAAGAATTTTTCCCTTTCTTGTTGTTATTAGAAAACAACAGGAAGAAACTAACGTGCATGTGTTGATTAAATCACAAGACTATTCAAGCAATCAGAAACCATCATTTTAGAGTGGAAATTCTTGTTTTAAATTCCATGGATAGAAAAAAAAATATTTTCAGGGGAAGGAATGCAAACCATGGGAATGTGTAAATGCAAATTTATATCACTATTATTTCCAACTGCAATGTCTCTTTACTGTACTGGGCAACAATAAGCAATATGCCTTCAGCTGTCTACCCTTCAATAATAGGAGATAAAACACATCTTCACTAAACCCTGAATATTACTATGTAGACATTTCTTGAGGTCCATTAAATTCTATTTGACATACATTAAAAAGATTTAATCACAGATGCCAGTCAGCTAACCAACCCATTAATCTAGCTGTTTTTCCTATGAAAATTGTATTTAAAAAGGTCTTTTTTCCCCTCTCAATTTAATTTAGTCATCCATTTAAATTTCATGTATTTATCATGTAAATGTGCCTTATTTGCAAAAGAAAAGCTCAGGACTCAGTGAAATAAATAGTTATTTCATTAAAATGGATACAAAAAACCCTGTGATTAGGGTAATTAATTTGCACACTAAAAGCTATCTTTCTAGTTCAGATCATTAATATTGATGGTGTTCGATTTTGTTCTCAGTAATGTTCCTTGAAATACACTCAGAACTGGCAAGCAAGGATGAGGAAGCAGCCGCCTAAACAAGAAATGAGGATTCAATAAGCACTTGGCTACTTTCCCTCTTCCACCATTCAAAATTAATAACACACAGTCACGATGCCTGTGTCCCAAAGTGAACTGGATTATTTGGATTGTATGGGATTATGTGGTTCGTCACAACTGAATCTTATTTACATACGCAGTTCTCACTACATTTCTCTGTCTTTATTTTTTTAAATTATGAAATAACATTAGTAGAGATTATGTCTAGGTATTCATGCTGCTATACACATCACTGCCAGATAACAAGGCAGAGTTTGCCAATACACTCTTTTGTCATTAGCTTTTCATCTGCATAATATGCAAATTGTGTTGAACAGCTTCCCAGTTTGAGTCCTTTCTACCACAAGATTCAGTCAAGACTCATATTTTGTTTTCCCACTGTACAGCAGATGTATTCCAAAAAAGACCTTGCAGGAGAAGTGTCTCGTCACTGTAGTGCACTCTCAATTGCAGCTGTAGGTGAAGTGCCATGAAAAACAAGTTATAGAAAAATGTCAGACACATTGTACTGTCTGTGTCTACATACTCAGATGTACATTGTGGTGGTAAAGTCACACTCGTACTGCTGTATAGGTGCTGGATAATTTATTTGTGCATACGAATTATATGGATACATGATACAGATCAAGGCAATATCTATGTGAAATATTTACTTTCAACCTGAATGCACAGTCCACTCCCTGCTCATTTTCCTTTTTTGACACCTATTCAAACTCTTCGAGAACCATCAGAAAGTTTCTATTGTGTGAAAACAGGTTATCAAAACCATTTTCCCCTCTTGTTTGCCAGCATTTTTTTTTAGGATTTTTTCCATGCCTATAACTTTTGTCCTAGGTCAAAGACAGTTTAATATGATGGAAACTTATATATAAACATTTTTTATTCATGAAGGATTAAAAAAATGCATCTTATTTTATTAGGGACAGTATTTGATTCATATCTGATTAATTTAGTACATAGAAAAGAGTTTTCGTAAATATTACATTTATTTTACATAAAAAAATACAGAAAAGATCACACAAGCTTTTAAATAATTTGAAATTTATTTTACAGTTACTAATTCCTAATAATATTATTTAATTATTTCCTCATTCTCTATCCTTTCTCAGGCACCCTTGACTTCCAGGCGGTTGCATACTAAATCCCATATAGTGGTTTTAATGTGGTAAATGGGTAAATTTTCTACAAGTTACATGCCATATGTATGAATAAGATGCTAAAATATAAAAGGATTTAGAACCATTTAATTATTCACAGTTTTTAAATTGTTTCACTACCAATGAGCAAGAATTAATTCTTAGCTAATACAATAATGTCCTTTGTTTCTTCTGTATGTTTGCTCATGGTATGCAAAACCTATGTATGATTTGGCAACCTGAATGTTGCACTGCAAGTGACCACAGTAGCACCATCTGAAAATCTAGCCCCATCAAAAAACAGCTTGCAGAATTATTAGTTGCCTTTAAAAAACTCCATATATCTGCTACACACAGGTTCATGTAAACATGTTAGTGTGAACACATATATAATTTGTATATATATAAAAGCCATCATGTTTTTCCTTTAGACTTTAAAAAATTTATTTCATGTTAGGAGTTTGGCATTTTCCTAACTGCTCCTCCTACTCATCTGATGCTTTTAAAATATGAATTCCCAATGTCTTTCATTTAAAAAAAAAATTAAAAAAAATCCCAACTGTGAATAGTGCAGCAAATACTTCCTGATTCTTCTGCTATGGAACTGGTCGAAGACCACGTGAGAAAATAGGAATTCCTGAGCAAAACACAGTGAATTTCTCCAATATCGTTCTGTATTATTTGTTGACAAAAGTTTTTGCATTAACATTTAACCATGCAAGATTTAGAGAGTGCAGGTCATAAGACAGCCTCATTTCTGTTCACTTTGGACAGTATCCAGCACACTTTAGGTATTTGAACAATCATGATATTTTCATAGGAATTTGTTTTTAAAACCTGCTTTCTCTCTTATATACTTTGATGTTGATCGTAACTCAGGAGGTCCCATTCCTTGTGCAGTAATGGAAATTGTTTGTGCATCTTTCTAGTGAGGATCCACTGCCAGCTTTGCAGAAAAACAATCCCAGCACTGTCCCTTTTCCTAGAATTAGTGAAGCCGAGATGGACATATATACATAGAACATGGCAGATAGGATTCCTGGGACAAAGAACCTCAGAAGTGATAGATGACCCCTATGTCCATGTGGAAAAACATCAGAAGAAAAAAATCTTTAATAATGTGAGGACTTAATAAACTTAGTTAAAAGTCTCCAAACGGAATTTTTGCATGAATCTTCAACAACAGAAGAAATTTACTTTTGATTTAGCCATTCTATTTATGCTTTGATATCTTTTAATGATTTGTTTATGTAATAAGTATGGTATGTATAATCTTGGAGGATATATTTTTATGAATCTCTAGAAGTCTCCATTCAAAAGTGCCGCTACAATCATGACACATAAGTTCCCTTTTGTCAACCCTTTCTTTTATTTATTGTTTCAATTCCTGAAGCTTCTGACAAAATTTCTGGTCAGTCTCCATTCTCCCTTTCATTCAGCTGTTACTGTAATGTTTTTCTACTTTAATGTTACTACTACTGAATTCCTCCTCTGCCTGGAATGGCTGTGAGGATTTTGAAAAAATTTTAAAATATTATGCCTGATAAAAGTATCAAAAATATAGCTTAAAAAAATATTTTCCATCCTATTCAACTATGAAACCCTTAAATTTCATTACAATTAAGGCATAGTAACAAGAGAACTCACTAAAAATTATTTTGAAACATCATATTCCAGATCTTTCCTAACTATGTTTATGAAAATCTATTTTAAAGTTACTTTTATACAACAAAATGCCTACCTTTGGATTTACTCACAGCTTTAATAGATAATTCTTTCCATTAAAAAATAAGTGAAACACTGAAGTATTTTAAACCAATCCCAAGAATACTCCATGGTATTTTTTTTCCTAACATGTTTCATGAATTGATTCAAGTGGTATCCTCAGATGTATTGTGATAAGACAGGTCTCATCCATACAGCAACAGCAGCAGTCAAGTTATAGCAATGTGCTAATTAAAGAGAGGAACTCACTGCAGATCTACTCGTTACTATTCATGGCAAGTGTACAGCAAATCACTTAGCTGTTTGTTTTTAAAATAAAAACTTTTGTCTATCTTGTTTGGAAAGATATGCGTGGGCTAAAGCATGTCATTGAAAATGCATTGTCCCAAGGTTTGATTGAGCAAAAGGGTGAAACATTTAAACTTTAATGTTAGGCCTTATTTTTTTTTTTTTTTTTTTTGCTAACTATTCTCCTTTCATAATATGTTTCCTTTAATTCACTCCAAATCAACAGCTGGGAGGGTGAAGTGCAAGGAATCTTGTAGGATATATTTTGTTCCAAGGAAAATGACAGGAAAAGCACCCTTGCTAATTAAAATAAAGAGATCTCTGATGCCTGGCAGTTAAATACTATTCATCTTTATTGAGGTACAAGGAGAGAACAGCACTGCTAATAGTCAAGAAAACCATTAGTCTCTTGAGTTGCACTGTAAATAACTGAGGCATTGAAAACAATACAGTGTGAAGAATGAATGAGCTTTATTCCTAGAAATGCACAACATAGAGTGATTCATATTTAAAAAGTAAAGAGAGAGATTTTCAGCAACATACTATCTTCTAAGGGTAGTTAACTGAAATGAAGGAAGTTTAGGAAAAATGTCATATAAAAATGCTCCACTAATCAACATTTAGTAGTAGTAGTAGTAGTAATAACAATAATAATAATAATAATATTAATAATAATAATAATAATAATATGGTGGCAAGTATACTGCTTCTTTTTCAATTCTCTTAGAATTTATTTTCGAATAGAACAACAAACTGATATAGTTATCCTCCTGGAACACGAACAAAATCAAACACCTAACTAGGCCAATGATAAGATTTCCACCATTCTCTGAATGAGACCAAATTCTTGGCACTGTCCTAAGTTTTACTGCAGCCTTTGATGGCAGAAGATTTAGGATAATCCTGACCATGTCTGAAACATCCCATTCCATTTCGTGGAAATATTGTGTTTACTAGCAAAGAGTTAGAGAGGGCAAAGACTCATGTATTTTTTGTGAGAGGATCCTGTCACTTATGTATCTTCTCCTTAATAGAAGCTACAAATTTTTCTGTTGTCTTTGTGTAGCCTGGCATAGACTTATAGGAAAAGATGCAACAAAAAAGGCTTTCATCTCTCCATTCATTCTTCACTCTTATCCACAAAGGCTATCCACAGTAGCTGGTATGATTTACATTTAACTGGAACTCCAGTCGTACCAGTGACATGGCCAAAGAACAGTAGTCAAAACTAGTGTCTTTTTTCATAAGCAAACAAGTTTTGAAGAGCCATAGAGCCAAGATACCCACAAGGTGCTCAAGGGAACATCTGGTGCTGGCAAACTGAACACGAGTTTTACTTCCATGCCACATCCAAAACTGAGTGGGCTCAGGACACTGATTTCTCTTTAAGGTTGTTCCTGCTCATGCATGCGTGTACCCTGTATTTATATCAGCTTTTAAATCAGTATTTATGCAGTGCCACATGTAAATATTGACTTTACTTAGAGACACATTCACTAAATGCCATAAGAAAAGCAGAACAGCACAGATATCATGTAGAAATAGCTGAGCGATGGACATTCCTTAGATTGTGGAAAATGCTTTTTGTGAACAAGTCACACTTAAAAGGATTGGGTGGACTAGTTTGCAGTGACTAAGGAAAGCATTAAAAATTGCCATCAGCATCAATATGAATCATTTAAAAATGGATAGAAAAATTCACTAAAAAGTAATTAACTGCTTTTTCTCTCTCCTTGGTTCTTGAAGAGAAATTGTGTAACTAGTGGAAGCAGAGAGCATGGTGAGCAAGAAATATTATTAGTTCTGTTGGCTCTCAGTTTAACAACACCTGCTGCTGTGGTTAGGAGGGGAAAGGGTGGTGGCTGTATCATCAACAACACAGAACAATGAGCCTTGGCACCAATGGACGTATATTATTGTGAATGTGTCCTTTCTTTTATTCACTACAGGGAGTGAATAAAAGTTCTTTTAACACAGGACAAATCAGCACAAGGGGTGGAGTGGGTGGAGCAGGCCCCAAAACACAGTTTACAGTGGGAAAGTTTTTGGAAGGTAGCAAAGACAAGGCAGTGTCTTATGCAATTTACTGTAATATTTCTGTTAAAAGACACAAGGTTAAAGGACAAGAGATAGGGAATTCTGTCATCCTAATGTTTAGCGTTTTCCACAGAAACTTTAAATAATAAAAGTCCTCAAAGAAACGTCCTCTCATTATATTAATGACTTGCTGTATTCAGAGCCTATGTTACACAAAATTTTAGAAATCAACTGCAGCTCTACAGTATGCAGTAATAAATATGAACCAAAATAAGCAAGTTGGCAGGGTGCCTGTTGTCTACATATAACTGTAAATAAACCTATATCCTATAGCCTCCCATATCCCTGAATCTACATAAAGGTTTTGCTATCCACAACCAGTAAGTGTGTTATTGTGGCCACTTCACCTTGAAAAACACACAACTATGTTGTGAGGCAAAGAAGAAATACCATACCTGCTTGAACTTGAACAGAAACTTAGGCAGAATGTATTGAGGACACTGATGTTATCAAGTCATTCGATGAAAGTTTCCAAAATATCTATTTGAACCAAAGTGATTCAACTTAATTTTAAAAAAAGTTTTCTGCTATTGTTTTCATCCCAAGTCAGAAACCTGTCCCTTGGATAAACGCAGTTCAATACAAAACCAACCACAAAGAAAACTAGCAATTTGTGAATGACACTGCAAACTTTTTATAAAGAGTGAAGAAAAAAATATATATTTGTTTGGTTCTCGACAAATAGAAAGACAGACAAGTGAATTTTAGATCTGAGTGAATGACAAATAAAGAATTAAAGTAAAATTGGCTTTGGACACATGATTAACACTTTGATAGTCTCAGAGACCGAGGGAACATGTACTAATAAAACAGCATTTTCCAGAAAATACAAGCTGTGAAATGATGCTGGCAGAAATACATTTTACTTTTGTAACACAAAGACAGTATGTTAATTTTCCTTTATATGCAAAACCTTTTCCATAAATTATGTATGGAATGAAGCCTACTTGTAATACATTACATTTTTTTTTCCAGCTAGGTTTTATACTTGTCTCAGCCAGTGCACATTCAATGGAAGGATACACGAGCTGTATCCTATCTGCATATGAGGAAGTGCAAGAGAAAAAACCTCAAAGAGCTCTGATGGAAATTTTTCAATGTATCTAAGTCCCTGTATCTGTATAGAAGTTAACTATATAACTATATCTCAACAGTTATTTATGTGAGACATAATTTTCAAAAATTATATTTTCAGTAATCTATGAATTATTAGAAAATGCTAAAAGGCTAGCAATTATGAAAAAAATGCCTAAGTAGAATACCAAGATATGAAGAAGGAATTCTAAATTGAAGCACTTCTTTGAAAGCTGAAGATAGTTTTGCTAGATGTTGGAAAAAAGAGGCTGGGTAACATTAAATGTTCTTTTCTGTAAATTTTTATTTCTCTAATTACTTTAAACTCTTATTCTGTTCCAAGTTGATCTACTAGCTTAATAAGGATCATTGACTGCAACGTTTGCACAGCCCCTCTAAATTCCACATAAAGAAATTTATACTGACTACACAGCAAATCCAAAACTCTAAGTTAGGAAACAGACGATGTAAAGCCTACAAGTCTTGTTATCACTCCCAACAGGACACTTTGCACCAGCATTTTGCTTAAAGAGAGCACATGTTTCAGGCAACAGTACATCTGTCATTTCAGAATATTGAATTATAAAAACTGAGTAAGGCTATAGAAATGGGATTAATTTTGTGTTGTCGTGCTTATTCAGAACACATGCTCCCTTGGCACCCACGAGAGTAGAAGAGCTAATCTAGAGGGTGACAAGACAGACTCTACAGTTTGAAAAGTCACTTCCTAAACTACATTTAAGACTCAGTTCCAGAAAAAAACATACACTAGATTGGGTTGCGGCGTCCTATGACAGTAAGAAAACAAGAAGGAATGACACAATGGAGGAAACGGAAAGGTCTCTTCTTTTTTTAATCCTGACACAGAGCCTCTGGATGTGATGTGGAAACAGGTGTTCTTTGGATTCTCTGGATTTGAAAACACAACCATGAGCAATGCGTAACCTCTTCCCAGTAGTAATATTTTGTTTAAAAGAAATCATAATACTGCCCAGAAATATTGCTACATCATACCTATCTAATTTCAAAGTAACTGGGCACAAACATACCCTGCATTTCACCCTATATACAGACAAATTGAAATAACATTTTATATTTGAGAAGAAAAAAGAGCAGATAGATGGCAACATTCCAGATTCTTAACATGAAAGAAAATTTGAGTTTCAGAAATTGTCACCCATATGTTAAGAGGAAGTGAACGGGGGTTTAAAGCAGCTTTGGAACTCTCCCAGGGCTCTGTGTCTGTCAGTAAGGGAAAGACCTCTTACATCACTTAGACAGATTTACAATTTGTACTGAGGACATGTACAGATTTATTTGGTTTAGAAAGAATAAGATAAAGAGGACAGCGCCCATTATTTTGCAGAGGACAAAATTCTCTACAAATTTCATCTTTTACTTATGAGCTTGAGTCATGTCCTTGACAAGTAGTCTCTTCTGCAGAGCTCTTGACACACATGCTTAGCTGGGTAGGTTTGATTGTCATGATCTGGAAAAGTATGAAATAGATGTGAAGTGACAAAGGTGATAGGTTGCAGCATCTGGGGAAGTGGATATGCCAAAACAATTAAGTAACAATGATTCAAAAACCTGTCAGAGAAAACTAATGACAATATCATTGGGATTAAGTTGCATAATAAACAATAATCAGAAAACTGGCGAGGTGATACTTTTTTAGAAAAGTAAAAGAGGAGAGTCTGTACTGACTATTCTGGACATTTTCTTTCAATTTGATGGCTGTAAGAGGACTCCAGTTTCAGAATATTTAAGGAATATCTACCCAACAGCATATTGTGTGGTGCAGCTTTATGTCTCTTTTGGCAACGTATAGTTAAAAAAAGTCAAGTGTTTTTCAAGTGTCAGTCACATTTAAGGAATAGCTTCAGTAAGTATGCTTACAATGAACTTTCTCATGTGCAAATGGGTTGGTAGTTGAGTATTTATAGTTCAGTGACACTTCCAGTCACACAGTGGCAACTCAGTGCAGTGGAATGCTGCCACAGTCACATTTAAACAGGGATCGTTTCATGGCCTAAGTGCACCCTTCATTCTGCATTTCCCCTTTCTTTATCTTCCTGTTTGACCATGTCTGGTTGTCTCTATCAGAGTGTGTTATCAAAAGCGAGTGGAAGATAGTAGGATTCACTGTAACCTGGTATAAACTGCTGTTGAAAGCAAAAAAAGAGAAATTCAAGGAACGGTAGAAGCCAAGTGTGCTGAAATACAGTTCCAGATGGACTGGGATTTCTGAAACTGCATGTGATGGAGTTGGATTTCTGAAATATCAGGTGAAATCCCATATTTTTATGGCAGCGAGTGAAATAGTCTTGAAATTACAAGTGTACATGCAATGAGAGTAAGTTATTTACTTTAATTAAGTAAGTCTCAAAAGGCAAGGAAGTATCTGTCCTAGACAATTACTCTTCTGAATACTGACAACTTGCTTATGAATGACAAAAAAAAAAAAAAAAAAAAGGTTGCTAAAATATTCAAACTGTCTAAAATCATGTGATTAGAAAGAGCACAGGAACAGTATGTAAAACTGTACAATCATGTTGCACTGTGGACTAAACTTTGGACTGTGTAAGCAACTAAAACTGTAACCAACTACCTAAAATTATTTTTTTACAAACAGAAATTAAAATTGTTACATCTATAAATTTCAGCGTTGGATGCCTCTCTTTTTTCTTCTGAACAGTTGTTGTGTCACCCACTTCCACTTACTGAGTTGAAACTCCTTACAAGTTCTTCACCTTGCTGTTCTATGAGCTATTGTGTGAAGTCAGAACAATGTCTATATATTTATGATGTTTGAGAGAGATTTAGAGTCTCTGGAGATGCATGTCGATGTTCTGCATTTCATCAAATTCACTCTCACTTACCCATACTCCAAGATAACAAGTACCTGTAAGACAAGGGAGAACAAATGCAAAGATTTCTTACTTAGGTCAGTTTTTCCCACATTTTTACAAGTTACAGAAATCCCCAAACCACAATTCGGGAAGCCACACCATAGAAAAGAAGCAAGAAACACTGGAAAATCAGGTACTGTGTCATGTCCAGCAAATTCAATAGGGCATCTGTGTGTGTATGTGTGTATGTGGGAAATGGGGCTCTGTGTGCACAAACAATTTCCTTTGTGTGTGTGTGTGGGAGATATAACTGGACAAATACCAATAAGCCGGTCAAAAGTTTATTTATTCCAAAAATCATTTGCAATTTCCTATATATATCCACACAGATATCTTAGGTAGATCTGTATTTATGAGGTGGTCTGGTAATATTATTTTCATAAACAAGATTTATTTTCATGGTAAAGGAGTGTTAGTAATGTACGCATGAAATATGTTGGTAGTATGTTTCTATTCTGTAGCTGTGCAGTCTCTGCATTTGCTCTATATCTCTCACTGGTTACTCTAATTAATTGCTAAAGGTGAGTCCAAAATTTTGGTTTTAGAGAGAAAGAAGCTCTGGTAAATATGTAGAGAACTTTTTTTAACTTGAGGAGAAAAAAGAATAATCTTGCTTTACACCTTCGTAGTACAGTTAAATTGGGAGCCCCTGGTGGTGAAGTGGTTAAAGCACAGCGCTGTGAATGCTGAGATCCGGGTTCGAGTCCCGGTCAGGGGGTCCTGAGGACCTCGCTGCCACCGTCCAAGCGTGCTTGGCCCCGGCAGATGAACCTCAGGATTAAAGGGTGGGCTCAGTTCTGCGCACACTGTGTCTCACCTAAAAAAAAAAAATCCAATGCGCAGGCTGGAAGGTGGAAAGACCTTCCCCGGTTCTTCGTTCGCGGAGAGACTGGCCATACAGTTACATTAATATAGCTAACATTATTGAGAAAATGATTTTTGACATGGTAGCAAGCACATAAGTTTGTTTGATTCACATTTATTCTTCAGATGACTAACATATGACTATCATTTCTACCACAGATTGGTGTTCACATCCATAATCTGTTTGCAAGGAATTAATATTTGAGATTTTCATCTAAATTCTAGAGTCAAAAGGTGTGCTTAAAATCAGTTGTAGTGGGAAGGGCCCAGTGTAAATATTTTTGTAGAAATGCCTCTAAAAGTCATTTTAATATAATGAAGTGAAGAAACGGGCATTCTGGAAGCCCTGAGGGACTACATCAAAAGCAGCTGGAGGTGCTGTGAGGAAGGCATGGCATTGCAACCAGAGAGCTGTGCATGGCCCTCCTTCACATAGCAACTGGGGACTGGTTTGCTTGGGGCTGATTTACCCACAGCTTCTTGGTCCTCTGAATTACATCTTCTGAAAGGAGACAGAGGAGACAGCAGATAAACCTGCAGGTTTCATGTGTGTTGCAGGTTCATTATGGGGCTGCTGTTCTCTGCCTTTCCCTTTCTAAGGTGACCTTACCCCAGACACTCCCCTACATAGTGCTGGCTTTCTGTGAGGGAGTGTGAGCTTCAGTGAAGTGTAACACTGGAGCTGAAAAACGGAAAGCATCCTGCAGGGATATGAAAAAAAAAGTCAGGCAAAGGCACTACTGGATCCACTTTTGTAAATTTACACTTACTGAAGACCACAAATTGGAGGAGAAACATCAGTTTCAACCACACAGAATCTCATAGTCTAGCTACTAAAAACTATGTTTCAGACCAAGCTGGGGATACGTAAGAGATAAATCACAATGGGTTTCAAAGTTTTAGTCATTAGAGTTTGTTAAACATGTTGACATTCCTGCAAGGAAAATACTATCAAATCATTTAGTAGGGGAAAACAACAGTTAATGAAAGTGTAATTAGTCTGGGCATGGTTTCATGAAATGCCAGGCAGTTTAATAAAAGGACAGCAAATGTCACAAAGTGATGATGAATATCATGATGGCATTTTCTCAGGCTAGAATTATTTGCGTTTCCTCCCCTCAATTCTGCATAACACATCCGGTGTTTAATGAATAATTGGGAGAGAAAAAAAAAAAAAAGGAAAAATTTGTCCAGACCTACAGGTTACACCTTGCATTTGATATGCTCCATGAGCAAGAAAATGGAAGTCACATAGTGTGCTACATAAGAGCTCATAAATTACTAACCAACAGTCTCTAAATCTCTAACTAGTAGCTACTTGTCAGTAGTGGACAATTCCATTACATTTTTGTATGAGTTGTATTTTGTATGAGTTGCATTATTATTGTTGTTACCATTATTATTGTTGTTATTATTATTAATTTTTTTCCCTCAAATAGGAACAACAGCTTCCAAGCAAACCTGTTAGCAAATTTTCTCAGCAGCTAAGCAACTACAATCAAAACTCATCCTTGAATTGTGCTTTTTTTTCTGCCCCTTACGGTTAGAGAGACAAAAGTGCTCAGTTACTCTCTGTACAATATGCCCAGTGATTCTATCATTTTACGCCATGAGCAAGCAAGCTAAAAAATTATGAAATAAGGTACGTTTATAAAAAATTTGCCTTGTGTTCAATAATCAAATATCTGGGAAAAACCTCAAATACAAGAGAGAGAAAAATGTCATTTTATGATCCTTTTCAACACATTCAAAACTATGAAACTGACAGCTCTTTGTTTTTGAAAAGGTACAGCTTTCAAATATCTTATCAGGCAAGGCTAAGAATATATAATTCCAAATGAAAGCCTTTCAGTACCTTGAGAAATTATTTTGCTCAAAACTAATAATTCATTTTTGTTTTTACTTTGTGTAAGGAAGTCGAATAGTTTGTCAATTTCTCTGCAGAAATCCTTTTAGCT
Organism: Empidonax traillii; assembly: GCF_003031625.1. Lineage (NCBI taxonomy): Eukaryota > Metazoa > Chordata > Aves > Passeriformes > Tyrannidae > Empidonax > Empidonax traillii. The sequence goes on along the minus strand of NW_020955247.1, from coordinate 1,625,842 downwards.
ACCACAAGAAGTGTATTTGGTACAGACTTACTTGACTTTTTTGTATATGAGCAAAAATTTGATTTGTCAAATTCTGTTCTTCAAAAAGGTCTTTTAGTTGAATTAAATGTCCATTTTGTGCAAAACAATGACCACACATCTGCTTGGAGTGATTGCACAGTAGTTACCTTAGCCTGGCAAATGGCAGCAAAATGTCAGCTGAAATGAAAGACACACAGCCCTGGGCTTATCACAGAAAGTGCAGATGATTCATGTAACATCGTAAATAAATAACACAGGCTTTGTGTTAAGGTAGGTTTAACAGTAGAGGCTCTCTTTTCACCACCAGCTCATTTCAAAGCACCTGTAATAGAAGCTTTGTTTGGTGACAGTGACATGCAGCAAGATAAGGTATCCTGTCTTTAATGCTCATATTTCAAGGTCACAGAATGTTACATTCCAAGTGAACATGCAGAAAACTCAATCAGATAGGACCTGCATTAATGGACCATCAAAATATTGATAGTAGGTTCTCTTCCCTGCCTGCAGGGAATGTTTAGCATTGTTGGTAATTATGTAGGGGAGAGGAGAGAGAGAGAGAGAGAGAGAGAGAGAGAGGTATAGAGAGATATGTCAATCATGACTTGTCTACATTTGTCAAAAAAATTAGGGGCAATTATTTGGAAATAGAGTTTGAATCCAGGATTTGTGGAGAGTTGAAGTTCTTATTGACTGATTTCAGTGATCAAGTCTATGATTTTACAGTGTATAGCCAAAAAATAAAAAGTTTTCTGTTCCTACATGGGATATGAGAAAGACATCCACTTCTGTTGTTAAGAGTCATGACATTTTATAAACTTTATATCCACTTGTTTTCTTTTTTCTAAATTTGCTACTAAGCCTGAGGTTTTAATCCTAAGCATATGTTGATTGCTCAGAAGGGCAAACTGGTCAAAAGAGAAAGCAGTGATGAAATACCGAAAGAAAAAAAAAAAAAAATTGGTGAAAACTCTGTGAGAAACACTAGAACAGAAAATTTTCTTACCAGCTTATGGATACTACAATTTCCCAAGCCCAACGTTATTCTAAAAGCGGATTAAATCATGAACTTTGGCTTTACTGAACCAGTTCTGAGTGATGATCTGACTGTTTGCTGTAGGGTAGCTGCCAGTACTTATTATTCAGGGTATGATATGCCCAGGTGAGAGAATGCAACAGATACAGACAGAACACGATAACAGATAACAAATTTGCTTTTGCATTTCAGTTATTTATGCATTTGATCTTTAAAAATAACTATGTGATACATATGAGAGTATTTTAATGACATTTACTATACATTCAGATTTTGTGATCTCTGAAAATTAAAATTACTACATGAAAATAAGTATGAAATACATGTGGTAACACAGGCACTTCTGTTCAGCAATTATTGATGAACATTTTTATGTTAACAAGGGTCACACCATGTTGCGGAAAAAAAATTATAAAGAATGTAGGTTTAGTAAAACTTTATTACTCTTCAACTCAGTTATTTCTGTTAATCCCAGCACATAGCAGTATCTTGAAATCTCTTCAGGTTCATCAGAAGCACTTGGTCATCAAACAATAAATATTTTCCCATTTTCCACAGGATGGTGAGAAACTTTATGTAACCTTGTCATCCTTTAGATAGGTAGTTTGAAAGGGTGGATCCTGTCCATCTTCAAGGTTTCTAAACAAAAACAAGTCTGTCTCCAGGTAGTAATTTCCTCTCAGGTTTCCAGAAATTTCTCAGATATGTAAGACGAAATGACTTCAGAAACTTTCTGCTGAGATACAGAAGTATATGGTAAGTCACCTTTTGTTCAGTGATCTAAAAGGCTTGAATACCTTTTAAATTTAAACCAGCAAAACAGGTGTAACTATGTTAAACTTCTAACATGTCAGATGAAATATCCAGATGATTTTCTGCAAAACTATCTATCTGAAGTGAAGTTTTCCTTCCTTAGTTCATAAAATCATAACTTCCATCAGCAATAAAACATCTGACAAAAAACAATTACTTTTTCACTTAGGATAATGTCACAAACTTACTCTTCTTTCAGTATTGTTTGTCCAAAAGTAATCTCTCTTCATTCTATCATGATAGTGGATAAGGCACTAGGATATTAAATTCCAAAGTTTATCATCAGTATTCTATATTCTAGTATTAAGACTTTATGAAGACATAATTATATATGATTCTGTCTCAAATTTATGAGTTGTCAACTGCCTTGCATCAGAAAGTAAAATTTTCCCTAAATCTTTTCATCAATAAAAATTGATACTGAACTGCTATCCTATGAATGGGATAGCACTGATGCCTATTTTACAGTCTTGAATTGTAGAATGTATTGATAATTGTCTTGCAAATATCTTAAAAATTCAGTCTGACATTAAGCCAACCTGCAGATGATCATCAGGACCTTGACATCTGACATTAGAGCTGCTTGACTGATGTGAGAAACAAATTCCAGCAGATAGAAAGCTGTCAAGAAAATCATGGACATCTAGCAATACAACTACAGCTGAAACAAGAAAGTTTTGTTTTGATTTTTAATGTCAGAATAAAGACAAGAATGAAATGGTCATGGCTTCTGAGACAGAATTATCTAAAGAAAAGTCTTGAGGTCTGTAACAATATCCTTACTAGGGGGAAAAAAAAAAAACTGAGTGAGTGAAAACAAGAGTAAATTGAAAGCAGAGACAGTTACAGAATGGCAATCTGAGAACAGAACTGTAATCACAGCTGAAATGCAAGGAAAAACTGTCCTGAAAGAAATATCTTAGAATAACTGTTGTAGAAAGGTAAGGGAAGGAGGTAGGGTAAGGATGTTTTAAACTGGAGTTACTTGGATCATGTGGCTGCAGTGTCAGCTTAAAGCAGTATTTGGTGAAAGGCTCTGATGATGTAGAGGTCTGAAAGATCTTTGAAATTTCCCTTCACTTCTCTTTTCTGTGCTATTTAAATCATATCAATATGATATAATCAGAACTGTAATTTATTTCATTATTTCTCTTTCAGAAGTGTATCTTTCCACTCTCATATCAAAATAAACTTCATAGACTATCCAAAAGGCTTTTCTAGTTTCCTAAAAACCTCAGCCTTTTCCATAAGCAAGAACTGTATAAAAAGTAAATAAAGTTATCAATTGATACAAATTCCTGTAGCTTCACTGACTTCAATGAAGATAGTTATACATAAAGAGTGTTATATTCCATATATTTAAGAAATGCCCTGCTAGAAACAAAATAATCTAAAAACTAATGAATAATTAGAGAAACCTGCAGAGAAAAGCTTATTCAAATGGGCCACTGGTTATATAATATCACACAAGTAGTGGCTAGGACTTGACCTTTGGGATGTGGACTAAGATTCTTAAACGGATGGATTAATAAAAGCTCTGTCTTGGGAACTTATATAGGAAAAGTATCACAGCAAAATTCCAAATGATACCGTGAATCCTCAAGAACTGAGAGATTACAGGTGAGAAACTTTTAGCTTCCTTACATTCCTTTCAAAATCTCTACCCTAATCACGCAGACTCAATACTTTGTTTTTGTCACAGATCGAAGAGCTAAGACAGGGCATGTAAACCAATGCCCGTATTTTGGTAGACAATTTACATACATCTTTCTGCTTGTTATATTCTTATTAGATAGATGCTATTGTTCTTGACATTCACAGCTACAACAGGTTTATATGGCACTGCATATAACTATTAAATTCTTTTAAAATCTTTGAGATTCTTAAGGTTAAGATCATCAAAGCTAAAAAAAAATGTGTCCAAATTTTGCAATCCACTGCAGTTCATTGTTTGCAGTTCTAAGTATAATATATGTTAAAGTCAAATCCTACCTCTACCCCCAAACTTTTTTCAGATCCACTCCTTTATGTTTATGGTTCAATGCTTTGAACTTTTCTCTCAGTCCTTTCATGAGAGATATCGTAATCAGCAAATATCATCAGCTGCAAGAAAAAGAGATTAAAATACATAACTAAAAAAAGGAAAAGTTAGTTATGTACAGTTTTATGCAAGTCATGATATAGCATTTCAGTCCTACTTATTCTCCTAATGCGGGAAATAGGCATTTGGTGGTAGTGGTATCTGAGTATATCAAATGGCCAAACAATAAAGCTTAAAAACTTTGAAGTGAAAAAACTTGCAAAAGGCCTACAGCTAGGATTTAATCTGAATGCCCACTTTGCAAAAAAGCTTAATGAATAAAATATTCTCAAGCACAAAGTCAGGTAGATAAGTAGACAGAAAAAACTTCTTGCAGCAAAGTGTTCCCCAAACTTCCAAATACTTAGCAATTACAATTAGCAGTTCTGAAAACCTTGAACAATTTTGATCTCCTTTTCTTTAGAGAAACAAAAAAGAAGTGTAGGGGTTTGTAAACACAAAAGGATTTAAAAAATATTGATCTGAGGGATTATATAGGACTAGGAAAGAAATGCTCCAAGGTGGAATATGATTGTCTTTATCTTGGCTAAGAATTATTCTGGTTCACATTTCTATTATAATCCCACTTACATTATGTTTTCTCTTGCTGAAATATTACATATCCAGTAGGAAGAAAGAGACCTAGGGACTTGGACAATTTGCCTACATTTAATTCTAATAATATCCTGAGACAGGGGAATCAGTGACACTGCAGCTAAAAGCCAGAGATGAACTAACCATCACTTTATCTTCTGTTGCTATGGACTACATGAGGAACTCTGCAGTGACCTAAATTTATTATAGAATAGTGCTCGTTGCTGCTGTACTAAGCACTCTGTTGCAATTACAGCACATTAGCCAGAAGAGTGAATCTCAAGGGAAAATGTCTAGTCTTTTAATCAAGCAGTAGAAAAGTCAGAGGGAACAAAAATTACTCTTCTGTATATATCTGCAGTCAATCTGTAAATGTACATCTAACAGCAGTCTTAATTTTGACCAGAAAACATTTTTATTATATACAGGGGTCATGACTGTAGAGTTCACTCACTTAATCTTTTCTATACTTCAGTGCATTTGTTCCTGTATTATATTCTCAATCTTCCTGAACTTTGTTGGGAACACTAGAGAATTAAAATAACCAGTCTTAGGATTTCACCTTTAGCCTGACCTATTTCACATTAGTATAATCCTTTTTCTTTATTTTGCTTGTGTATCACACAAATCTGAAGATCTAGGGAAAGCATAATGTGAGCTGAGCGCTTGAAGACAGGCACACTTTTCTTGCAAACAGCTTTTAACATTTAATGGGATCTGTAAAGCTCACTTTACAAGTATTCTGAAATCTGATAAGTTATTCATTTCTTTTAATGGATAAGAGGAAAGCTTTTGTAAACAGAGTGTTTCAAAACATTACTAATGAGTTTTCAGAAAAGAAACTGTCATTTCTGTAGCAATAGCTGAAAAGTGCTGAAGTTTAAAAAAGGACTAATTTGAATTGCAGAAAAAAATAGGTCATGAAATTCGAGGTATATTTTAAACTCTGCTTATGGGCTGGATAGAGGAGAGAGCTCTTTTTACTTCTATTCAAATGAACAAAGGAATGCCTAATGCTTTCAGGGAAGGCAGGAGCAGGCACAGAGGCAATTCACATGACCCACCCTTAAATACCTGTCTGAGACACCAAAGCCAGGAACTTCACTCACTCTGGGCTGTCTGTAATGTAACTGCAGAGGGTTGGTCACGTCAAAGGACTAGTCAGTACTATGCAGCTCTGAATCACCGTCTGAATGTGCCTACATATTTTCTTTTTCCTAAATAAGGTGCTATTTAAGGGCAATTAGGTCCTAACTTGGGTATGTAATGTTAGATGTCTGGTGGTGACTGGTGTAAACCTTCTCTGTGCTCAGTGAACAAAAGGAAAATCAAAATGATGAGTGCCTCTCATGACAGCATAAGAACATAATTTTGAAAATCCTGAAGTAAGTCAGGTTTCTTGGTCACTCATCTGAGTAAGGGTTTGCAGAACTGCAAAATCAAAAGGATTTTTCTTGGTTTTCTCATTCTTCTCTTTTAGATATACATGACAATATGCTACTAGCATAGTAGTAAAGCAATGTGTATGCAGAACAAAATAATTTACAACATCTTTACTATTTTTGTTTTCATTGTGATTTCAGAACTACGGTCATCAGTCCAGGAAAAGCCAAGTTAGATACCTTTGTGACTTCAGTAAATAAACAATTACACTTCAAGAAGGAGTTCAATTTCACTAGACCAGTGGAATTACAATATGTATTTGTAACTCATGATCATCATCATCATCATCATGGCTAGGCTTTGCGAACGAAGATTTGAGAAGGGCTCTACCCACGCTTGCTACAAGTGTGCTGATGGCTAAAAAGGCCAGTGCAAGATAGACAAGTCCAATTGCAGAAGATAAAGCAGAAAGACACCCCAGGTGATATCGACGAGACGCGATTCTTTCTGTGTTGTCTTTTCTCCTCGAGAGTGATCCTGCGTGTGTTCTCAAAAGCAGCAGCAGCGTTACAGATTGTGTGCCTCCAGGCCTCCCGATTGGAGGCCAGGGTAGACCAGTGGTGGTGATCAATATGGCCAAGGCTGAGGGATTGTTTCAGGCAGTCCTTGTATCTCCTCTTTGGGCCTCCTCTCTTGTGGCAGCCAGTGGCAAGTTCCCCATAGAGCACGATCTTAGGGAGGCGATGGTCCTGCATCCTGGAGACGTGCCCTGCCCAGTGCAGTTGTGTTCTCAGCAGCATGGCCTCAATGCTCGTGACTGCTGCCTGTTCAAGGACAGACGTGTTGGTCACACAGTCAGTCCAGTGGATGTTTAGGATTGTACGGAGGCAGCGTTGATGGAAGCGTTCTAAGAGACGCAAGTGGTGGTGGTAAATGACCCATGATTCAGATCCATATAAAAGAGTAGACAGTACAATGGCTCTGTAAACACTGATCTTAGTGCTTTTCTTCAGGTGTTTGTTTTGCCACACTCTTTTATGGAGTTTACCAAAAGCTCTGTATGCCTTTGCTAACCTGTTGTCTATTTCTGCATCAATCTTACCGTCTGAGGAGATGATGCTTCCCAGGTAATTAAACTGTTGGACTGATTTGAGTGTTGTTTCACCAATGGTGATATGGGGATGATGGGAGACTTCCTGAGGTGCAGGTTGGTATAAAACTTCTGTCTTCTTCAAATTGACTTCCAGATCAAAAAGCTCAGCAGCCTCTGCAAAGCAGGATGTTAAACGCTGCAGAGCTACTTCTGTGTGGGCAACAAGGGCGACATCATCAGCGTAAAACAACTCACGGACAAGACGATTTAAGGTCTTAGTGTGGGCCTTCAGTCGCCTTAGGTTGAATAGGCTCCCATCGGTACAATATCGAATGTAGACACCGTTTTCATCATCAAGGTCTGCCGTGGCCCTTTGGAGCATCATGCTGAAGAAGACTGTGAATAAGATTGGTACAAGAACACAGCCTTGCTTCACATCACTGGCTATTGGAAATGGTTCAGAAAGTGCGTCACCATATCTGACTTGACCACGCTGGTCCTCGTGAAGCAAGATGATCATTTTGAGGAACTTGGGAGGACATCCTAAACGTTCCAAAATCTGCCACAGACCTTTTCTGCTCACAGTATTGAAAGCCTTGGTGAGATCAACAAAGGTAACATGGAGTCCTTTGTTCTGTTCCCGACACTTCTCTTGCAGTTATCTGAGAACAAATACCATGTCTGTGGTACCTCTGTTGGCTCCGAAATCACATTGGCTTTCAGGCAAAAGATCTTCCGCTATGGTGGGTATTAATCTGTTCAAAAGAATTCTTGCAAGGATTTTACAGCAATGGAGAGCAGAGTAATACCTCAGTAATTTGAGCAGTCTGATTTATCTCCTTTCCTCTTGTACAAGGTGACAATGACAGCGTCACGAAGGTTTGAAGGCAGTTCACCTCATTCCCAGCAGCACACCACAAATTCATGAAACTTAGCATGGAGTGCTTGGCCACCATGCTTCCAGATTTCAGATGGGATTCCGTCAACCCCAGCTGTCTTGCCAATTTTCACCGGCTGTATTGCTTTAATGAACCATCAGTACTATTAATAAAATAAAAATAAAGGATGAGATACTGTACATTTACATTTTTCATTTACACTTCTCTGCATTCTTCTATTTCTACAATGGCTGTTAAAAGCCTTATAATATTTCACAGTAAGCACTATGTGGTAAATTTTGTGAAGTATATGGCTGACCAAAACACCTCCTAAAAAGTGGAAACAGATATGGCACATACATTATGACAAATTGTAGACATTACAGACTCTCTTTAGAGTCTATTTCTTCTTGTTTATGTTTTAAGGTCTAAAAAGACAGAACTTGGAGGATATGTCAGAAATGTGCATGAAAAATACAGAGGGAATTGTACTCATGTCATCAGACAGACTAATGTGCAGACTAAGAGAGAACAGATAGCACTCTTTGAGACTTACTGTATGTGAACTCTGTGTATTTTCAAAGTGCCTTAGCATAAATGACATCTCTATTTCAGGTATTTTTGAAGTGTAGCTGGTGTATTGTATGATACGTCCCTTCCTAATACATTCTTCCCATCTGTGTGGAATGAGAATTGTAGAGGACTTATAGAAATCAGTCAGAGGTAAGTCTGCAACACTGCTGTCAGAAGGTCAAAGAAAGATTTGGAGAACTGGAACAGACTTAGATGCAGAATACTTCCTGAAGTGTGAGTTTTAGACGAAGAATAACATAATCACAGAATATGCTGAGTTGGAAGGGACCCACGGGGATCACTGAGTCCAACTCTTAGCCCTGCACAAGACCATGCCCAGAATCACACCATGTTCCTGAAAGCACTGTCTAAACACTTCTTGAACTCTGTCAGGCCTGGTGCTGTGACCACTTCCCAGGGGAGCCTGTTCCAGTGCCCAGCCACACTCTGTGAAGAACCTGGATTGTTTGGATACAGAGCTTAAAAAAAAAAAAAAAAGAATAAAATGAATGTAGCTAACAGAGGCTGATGAGTGGAGCCAAAGGGTAAAAAAAGGGGGAAAAGTAAGTTTACTGGAAAAAGAGAGTCACAAATTAGGTTTCCTTAAAGCAGAAATTAAGAAAATTAAATGAGTCTTTAGTAAGACAATGACAAGTGCAGCTGTCTCTGCAAATAGCATTAGAAATCAGAGGCTAAAGACAAAATACACTAATTTAACAACAGCACTCACATAACACTTGGCACATTTATATAATTTTCCGTCTTTAAAGGGAGTCAAAATTATGTTTTCAGTCTCACTGTCTCTGAGATAGAATAATGTAAGTCTATTTCACAAATGGTTGCAACAAGGCATAAAACAGGATGATAATTTGCTACAATAGTTCACTTAACTACAAATATCACCTGGAATTCTTAACATCCTCTACTGAATTTAACATTTCTACACAGAACTCAATTTGTAGGAGCAGTCAAAATTTAGGAGAAAGGCTAAAGCAGACATCCTCTTCTTGCTACCTTCCAGATTTTGGCCTTTAATAATATCCAAAACCTTGAAGTAAAAATAAAAATAAAAAAAAAATTAAAAAAAAAACCAAATCAAAACATTAAAGTCTTTAAAAAATATCTATTTCATAGTTACAGAACTGAATATATATGTACACTTACATATATGTGCATTCAGCAACACAGATGATTTTTTTCTTTCTTTTACACTTTATTGATCCTTATTTATAGCTGGAAACTCCTTTACTCTTAGGAGAAAAACTTCAGAGATTTCAGAGGAGCTGAGCTTGCTGGTTTAACTACATTCAGCATCTCAAAATGATTATAATGATGACTATGCTCTAGTCGTTTGATGGGAACATTTGGCAGCATAGTAACTCCCCTGCTGTTATTATTTGATGTGCTTTCATGATTATTTGTATGAGGACAAAGCACCATAAAAGGGTTAGACATAAGCAGGCACCTACATCAGCCCACACAGAAAAAAATTCTTAAGATGCTAGTAAAAGAAAGAGAATGTGTAAAGGCTTATACAGCTTCTCAGTCTAATCTATTTTTTTTCTGTTTTTATTGTGGCATGTAAAAGAGCAATCTGGGATGAAATGGAGGCCTATGTATAGAAAACAACTGTGTATTTTGCATTCGTTTTCAAGTACTGCTAAATGTTTTGGAATTGCTCTGATCCTGCAATGATATTTCAGAGCTGTATTACAAAGATACTGCTACCACATATCAGTAATACTAAAAAGGACCAGATTTTTTGTGGGGGTTTCTTTTCTTAGTCTTTCCATTTAGAGTTATTTTATGACTCAAGCAAATTATATCACCTCAATCACACAATCAGAGAATCAGAGAATGAGTAAGGTTGGAGAGTGCTACTGGAGGTCACCTGGAACACATACTCAAAAATATGTCCAGACAGCTTTTGAATATTTCCAGGGAAGGAAACTTCCCAACCTCTCTAGGCAAACTCTTCCAGTGCTCACTCACCCTCACAGTAAAGTTTTTTCTCTTGTTCAGGTGAACCTCCTGTTGTCTCTTGTCCTGTTGTTCAGCATCAGCGAAAAGAGCCTGGTTCCATCCTCCTGACTCCCTTCCTTCAGATACTTTGATAAAGTCTCCTCTCAGTTGTCTCCTCTTGAGGTTGAAGAGGCCCAACTCCATCAGCATTTTCTCTTAAGAGAGGGGCTCCAGTCACCCTTTTCAAACTTCTGTTGGACCCACTGCAGGAACTGTGTGTCTCTCCTGAACTGAGGAGCTCGAAACTGGACACAGAACTCCAACTGTGTCTTCACTAGGGCTGACTAAAGAAGTAAGATCACCTCTCTTGACCTGCTGGCAATGCTCTTTCCAGTGCATCCCAGGGTACCATTTGTGTTCTTGGCCTCAAGATCACACTGCTGGCTCATGGATAAGCTGGATAGCACCAGGATCCCCAGGTCCTCCACAAGGCCACTTTCCAGCAGGTCAGCCCCCAGCCTGTTCTGGTGCCTGGGATTACTCTTCCCAATGTGCAGGATCTGCACTTGCCTTCAGTGAATTTCAGAAGATTCTGCTCTGCCCATCTCTTCAAGCTGTTGAGGTCCTCCAGAAGGGCTGCACAGCCTTCTGGGGTATCGGCCACTCCTCCCAGCTTTATGTCATCAGCAAACTTGCTGAGGAGTCATCTGTTCCTTTACCCAGGTCATTGATGGATAGATTAAACAGTATTGGACTCCACAAAGACACTGGTAGCTACATAAACACTGTTGGAGACCCAACATTGAGCCAATTCTTAATCCACCTCACCGTCCACCCATCATCCAGTCTGTGATTCCCGAGCTTGCCTGAGAGGATATCATGGGAGACAGTGTCAAAAACATTGCTTAAGTCCAGATAGACATCTCTGTTTTTTCCAGAGGAGGAAGACAAAGCAACAGCTTCCTGGAGTAGTCCATGAGACAATCTAGCTATGCAAATGTGCTCAGGAGTCATTGACCAGGCTGCTATTTGTCACGAGTTAGAAACATGGGAACAGTTTAATGATGCCAACAGTGCTGCATCAGGACCTGCCAGCACTTTCAGGCACCATTCACAGCAGTTGTGTACAGTGTTCTTGGCGGCCGGTTGTAAGAGTGGACTTAAGATCAGTGTATGTATGTGAGGGTAGCTGAAGGATAGGCAGTGTTGTCAGTGTTGTCACCATCATCGTTCAGCAACCTGAACACTCTGACTCACTACTGCATATCCTTATCTACTTATGAAAGACTCCCATCAGTGCTGGCAGCTTAGTAGCTGATATGTACCCTCTCCAGCAGCTAACAGAACTTACCCTTTGATGCTTCTAAGATGTAAGTAGGCATTAACACAGAGGGAAAACTGAGGCATAAAATAATTAAATTATTTCTTCAAGGTTACAGTCTATAATAGGACTGGGAATTGCACCAGAATTTCCTGCAAAACCAAATCCTTATCTTACATTTTATGCATTATTCCTCATTCTGTCATGATTTTCTTCTCTGTAGGAGTGATCAAGAGCTAAACCCTGGTAGATGCCTGGCTTCTGCACTGGAATTACTGCCAGAGGTACTCTTCTTGAAAGACTAATTAGCATGAGAGGACAACCGCCTAATTAATCCCACAATGACTTGTTCCGCTTTGCATTTTAAAATTGTGTACATAATTTCCTACTTAAAAGATCCTAGACCTTTATGTGCCACAGAGTTTTCGATATTAACTGACCAACTATCACAGCCTCCAATCCTTAAGTAAAACAATTTCATTTCTAACTAGCCTCATGCCTTCTAGGCACAGAAGGACTCCCTGTATTGCTTTCTGGTAATTCCTAGAGCTCAAAAAGAGAACAATAATATCAACATTATGAAAAGGATAACCACGTCTACTTTGGTTTTCTCTCTAACAATGTTCATTCTTGCAACAGGGTTAAAACACATTAGAAAGGTAAAAGTTTGTTAGACACTATTCAGACATTGCTGAAAAATCCAAACCACCATCAGCTTAACTCAGACCAGATATTTTTCTACAATTGATTCAGAATATCTTTTCCTATTTATTTTATGGTAACACACTGAACCATAAAATTTTGGATGACTGTATTTTTTTTTTACTTTGTCACAGTTTATTGAAGGTCTGAGCATCAGTACATTTTCAGTCCAAGGTTTTTAAGGCCTCAACATGGATGTAATATGACAGATAGTGGCCTGAACAATAGCTTTTTACAGAACACTCCTTCAGAAGTGAAGAAATTAATTTCTTCAATAAGTAGACAAAATGTATAGTAAATTACCCTCATCTTATGGTTCTGTATTTCTAGTTTATAATCATTACATTGGTATATAATTTAAAGGGTTATAGATGTTGAAGGAAAAGGCATCATATTAGGTTAAAAATCAGAGACACTAGATCGATCAGCAATTAATTCTGGTGATGGCATAAACACATTTACTCTTATACTGAGAAATATTCCTAACATATGAATAGCTGTCCATGATTTGTTCAATGTACCTTTTCCTCTCAAGATTAATGCTGCAAGGAAAAAAGTAAAAAAAACCACTAATTTCTCCTTTTAATGCTTCCTGTCTTTTGAGAGGCTAGTATATTTTCTAACCACAGTACAAGGAGTTTTCTTTCTAAATGAATCTCCAACAGAGAATTCATTCAGACTTATCAGTCTGTCATCTTTCAGAAGCAGACTCAGGATGCTGAGATTTTGAAAATATTTGGTGGTAATGGAATTGCTATTTTACTATTTGGCGTCTCTGTGCTATGTATTATTTTGAATTCTCTTCCCTTACCTACATATCCAAGCCTTTTCAAAAGCAGCATAGGTGCCTGCTCCCTTCCAAACAAGATCCTAGGAGGTCACCTCTCCAGTAACTCTTTTCTGCAACTCACAATCTTGGTTGTTTTCTTCTTTCTTTGATAACATTGGCTTAATAGTGATGAAAACAATTGTCACTGTAGGAATTTTTCCCATAGTTTATCCATAATACATAGGTCACAGACAAAAGTAAGCGTGATCCTTCATTCTATATGCTATGTATTGATACAAATAATGAATTTTGAAGTCTGCTGTTCTCTTCTATACCGGAGAGGTTGACAGCTTCCAAATATGTTAATAAGAATTAGCAATAGGAGTGAGGTCAAGGACACCAACTCTTTACTGATTCCCTGACATGCCTTCACATAGAGTGAGATTTAGTTGCTGAAAATAAAGATTAAAGACTCAAGAACTTTCCCCAGACTCACTGTAGGTAAAATGTTTGCAGGGCTATTGTGTTCAGTTGCTCACCCTCAAAATAGAAATTCCCTGTACAGTCCTGTAAGCATGGTCCTAACTGAAGGAGGTATGATCACCTATAAGAGAGAAATGGCTTTATGGCAATTTAGTTTTATGTTTTTCTGATGAAGGACACTGTTCCTTATCATAGAGGGCATCATACCATGTCAGTGATACTACTGTTTTGAAACATAAATACTTGTCTGATGCAACTTAGTTGATACTACCTACACTATAGTTTGAGCAGAACTTTACTGTTTTCACGAAAGAAAATTTTTATCTTTATATCTGTTGAATTAAGACAGTTAGTAAATATATGAAGTATACTTTCATTTTGAATTTATAAAAAAATTTTTCCAAAATTATATTGGAAAAATAATATCTATAGATATGAAGACATGGAGGTCGTTAATGCTTACTTGGGCTGAAACAGGGATTTAAACATTCATACCAGATGCTCAGCTAATACAAAAAGGATCATGTCTTCCTCACGTGCAGCCCAGATGCACAGCATACCAGGTAACCTTCTGTCCCAGTGTTTGTGCTCAACAACACAGGACTAGCAAAGCCTGTTCCGTTTTTAAGAACTATAGTTAAAATAATAGGAGTAAAACTTGTTACACAGTAGCACCTTTGAGTGACCTCAGGGATATATTAGGCATCATTTTAATGAAGGATGCCACAAAACCCTATGTGTGTGCTCCCAAAACTACCAAGTTGTTAATAGGTGTGTGATTCTCCTCTCCTTCACATTTTGTCATTACTGAGTTCAGTTTCTGTATTAAGGAGGCAGAGAAAAGACAAAAGGAACTACTTCATCTTGGGCGTTGTTTTCAGAGGAAAGTTGCAACAAGACCAGGTACTCAGGTTTGGAAGGACATGGCATGACAACAGAAAATGGGAAGCATTGCAATTCACATTAAGCGTCTGATTTTATACAGGTAATCACCGGCTTAAGCCAAGCTGCTGTTTTATCTGATGTTCTTTGCTTTGCAAAGCAGAGCTGTTTTTCATTTGTGAGTGATCAGTTTCCTAATGGGATACCCACCTGTGTTTTTCCTGCTATACCAATGCATACTGAACAGAAGGTTCACAAAGCAACAAATGAGGGTATTGGGATGATTACGTTTAACTGATTTTTGTATGTTAAAGTACTGAATGAGTAACAGCTGTTTACCTGGCAACCTGTCATTCTGAATACTAGCACCATATTTTTTATTTCTACAGGTCACAGTACTGAGATGCAGTATCCTTGAAAGCTCTAATCTCTCTGGTTCTGGACACTTTGTGACTCACTAACTGTATCTTTTGCTATTCAAGAGGATGTTCCAAAAGTTATTATCATCACTGCAAATATGCATTGTTTTTTAGGATACATTGAGAATATATGGTTAGATTTTAACCAGATTTCCATGTAACAACTGTTTCAACAGACCTTTCTTATGTCTCTTGCATATTAGGCCTGGTTTTACTTGTGAACTATGTTTTACCACTGAAGGGAAATAACACAGTTGGTTAACCACAATTTAAAAATAAATAAGTCCTTGAAAATAACTAACATACACAGGGAACTATGAGAGTCTTGAGATAGCATTTAGTTTTCTTTCTGTCTAAAGGAGGGATCAGTTATACTATTGTCAGCCCCAACAGATATGAATCTGACCTGTTCTTGAAAATTTCAAGTGTGCCTGTGTGTGTAGCTCAAAGGCTCTCTTTTCACATGCTCACTGTCCTTATCCTTTGAAATGTGACTTTTTCTACCAGTGGTTTAAGGCTACTGTCTCTTGTTCTGCCTTCCACAGGCACAGAAATGGGGTTTAAGCTGGTCTTACTTGCATCTCGAGTTTGTATCTTTGTATCCTATCCTCTCCTTAGCCAGTACACCTGTGCCCTGCTTAAAGGTTCCTGCCATCCATTTCTGAAATTCTAGTGCTTATGCTCCAGAAATTCATGCTCTTACTGCATGAAAAATGCAGTAAATGTAAAATATATGCTGTCTAATTTGCCAGGAATTATTCACTATTATGATTGCTGAATAAATGCTAATGCTTCAATTAAATATCCCCATTGAAACATCTCAGCATTGGAAGGGATTACAAAACTCCTGAGGGCACAGTAGTATAGAATAGAAATAAAGGTGTCAAATATTTCTACTTTTGTTTTATATAAAGATGTGTACATATCTATATATTGCTTTCCAATTTGCACAATAGCATGTGTATGTAACATATTATTACATGTATTAAGTTGGGCCAATACCACCTACATTTTTCACCAGCAATATGGTGTTTCAGGCTTCTCAAATATCAACTCTCCCCTCAACAAAAAAACTGCAACAGCTGAAAACATAAATCTTGGAGTTGACAAAATAAAAAATAGGTGCTTTATTACACCACAGCATTTCCCTCAACTTTCTCTGTAGTATCATTTGAAGCCTGCTTTCTAAAACAGAAGTTGAACAAATGAATCCTTCTGTCCTCACTTTCAGTTGTCAGCAGTGCTTCAGTGTGAGATGAAATAAATTGCCAGTCTCTTTCATCTTCTATAATCAGCTCTGCACAGCTGAGTACACCCACATCCCTGTGAGCTGCCTCTGCCAGCACTAATTCTGTGTGGAACGGGAAGTCTTTGTTAGTGTCGTGTTTCTGAAGTCCTTCACAGGGGTGGGGTTTATTATTTTTGTTTCTCCTTTTTTCTCCTGTGTACTTCTTTGACTGATAAGCTATTGTACAATCCATTTTCTTCCAGAGACAAGCTTTTAGATGGGTATGTTATTTCAAAATATGCTTGATATAGGGTGCTTCTATTGCAATGGGTCCCACTATCACTGATAGCATCAGTGCTTTTGCAACACAATACCTTATAAACTGGAAATTGTTTGAAGAAGCCTTCAACTAGTCTAACAGCAGGTCAAAACACTTCATTTTTCAGAAGTGTGAAAGCTCTAAGTTTGTGGCTGCTGCATCAGTGAAGGGTTTTGTGGATATTTGCCGCAGCCCGGGGGCGGAGAGGGATACGAGCGACACGAGGGTTCGATGAATTATTGATGATTTATTAATCCCAGGGGAAAAAAGATGGGGGCTCCCCGGACGTGCAGCACCCTCTGGGGACAAAATGTCGCTCCCCCCCGAGGGGATAGCAGGGGTTTATATAGGCTTTGGGGAGAAGGGACTAGAAAAAGGGGAGGAGTTACATAAGTGACAGGGGGTACAACCAATTAAAACCGTACAACCGCAGCGCGCTATAACAATAACCAATAACATAACAAATCGCCTCAGATGTGCCCGCCTATACTGCGGCACTAACTGTCCAATAGTAGCTAACCATTCTTTAACCAATCAGAAACTTGTAATCCCTGAGGGGAATAAAATCTTACAATATAAATATGAATATAACTCTTATAATAAATATTAAATACATTAAAAACTATTAAAACTGTCCATAAATACTCGGATAAATAACGTCCATGTCCATGGCAATAAATTAAGAGTCCTTTTAATATTTTTTGTAGGCTTCTTTCCAGAGGTAGAAATCATTTCTTTTCTGTGTTTCCACAGATATTTACTTATCACAAGGTTATTTTTGTCTTTCCCCCATATTCACCCTGCTCAAGAACGGTGCAAAAGACATCGTAAGGCAAGGGAGAACCACTGTTTCCAAACTCACTGGTAGCCTAACATTCCAGGCTGTTGCCTTGTATCAAATTAATTCTTGGGGAACTGAGAGGCAATTAACTGAAAATCTGGCACTATACGTACAGAGATGTGGAGATGGACTTTGTTAATGCACTTATTGGGTCGGGCGACAGGTGATACAGCTGTGGCACCCTAGCCTCCAGGTCATCGGCTCAAACCCAGGGCAGAGCAATAGAGGGAAATGTGGGCAGCTGTGAAAGTCCCAGCAGACACATCGAGACAATCATCCTACCCACCACACTTGATCGCAGCCCATGACAGTGTGGAAAATCGCTGTTTTTTACAGGAACTGAACTATGCTATTCTCATTCTTTCCCAGAGTTAGGACTTAAAGGATAGAACTGTACAAACTTTGAATGCTATCTTCTATAATAGGGCTAAAGACTGAAGTTTTAAGTCATTGTCCCTATCCTGGTATGCATTATATAGAGGTAAATAAAAGTACAGCATGCCACACCTCAGTAACCAATGAGTTTAAACAGTCCAGAAAAAGGAAAATAAAGCAGAACAGAAGATCATCTTTTTCCAACCCTTTTACTTCAAACAAGCCCTTTTCTGCATGCTGAATAATGTCAGTAGCAGAAGTCTAAGATTTGGCTACAGCCTGGTTTCTTGTGGGCTGGTATGTTCTGTGAATAGGAGCACATTATTACACAGTGAGACCCAGCAGGAAGTGCAGTTTTATCATAAAATAATAACAATACCAGTCAGCTCTGAGGTAGAAGCAAAACATGTCACCACCCTATAAAATCTGATTCTCCCAAGACATGCACAACACACTTTTTTTATGAAAAATCATTTTTAAAGGTCTTAGGATTTAGAGCTCAGAATTTTTTCAAAGCTCTTAGAATTAAGTAGTTACTCTTCAGGAAATTCATATTTCAGCATTTGTTTGACAGAAAGTGGACTATTAGCAAGGCAGATATCATGATCAGAGTCTGTTATAGACTCCCCAACCAGGATGAAGAGACAGAAGTATTCTAGAAGCAGCTGCGAGAAGTCTCACCATAGGTAGCTCTCATTCTCTTCAATTTACCAGATGATGCTGGAAATACAATATAGCAGAAAGGAAACAGCCCAGAAGGTTCCTGGAGCATGGGAAGATAGCTTCCTGACACAGCTGCTGAGTGAGCCAACTGATTGAATGAACAGCACCGAACTTGTTCCTTTTGATCAGACAAGGGCCTGTGAAAGATAGAATCATAGATTAATTTGCATTGGAAAAGACCTTTAAAGGACGGTGACTCAATCACTTTTTTTTGCAGCCTATTTCTGTGCTTGGTAACACCTTCAGAGAAGAAGTTTTGCCTAATATCCAATCTAATTCTCCCTTGGTGCATCCTGACCCATTTTCCTTTTGTCCTATCACTTATTACTTGGGAGGAGAGATCAACCCTCCACCTTTCAATTAGTTATAGCAAGTCTTAAGATCTCCCCTGAATCTCCTTTTCTTCTGGCTAAAAACCCCCAGTTCCCTTAGCTGCTCCTCATAAGACTTTTTTTTTAGATCTTTTATCAGCTTCATTGCCCTTCTTTGGACACTCTACAGTGCCATCCCTGAAAGTATTTGCTGTAGATGTAGCCCTTTAAGACAGAGTTTAGTGCTAAACTTGGCAGTGCTGGGTTGGACTTGCTAATCTTAGAGGTCTTTTCTAACCTAAATAATTCTGTAATTCTATGATTAAGGGTACTGTGCAGCAGAGCAAGGCTTATATATTATTCTACCTTTTAAAAATGTTTTAACATCCAGTAAGATTGGTCCCTGTGACAAGAAGTTTGCAGCCTTCAAGTCAGCTGAAAGTCCTGTTAATATTTTTTAAATTACTACATATTCACTGTTGACCTCTAAATCACCTAGCTGATCTTTGGGCACAACAAAAAAAAGTTACATGTTTTTCTAAAATGTGTGTATCCTCAATGTACTGGCTTTCACTCCTCTTAGAACCGAGGGGTGCAGCAGGCAGCCACTGTGCTCTTGGAGCTACTGGGAGCAGGAAAAACAGGTTTCTATGGGGTCTTGTTCTCTGCTCACTGAACAATTCTGAAATGAAGACTTTCTGGAGAATACATTTCACCTCCTGATTCCGTGGTGTGCACACTCCCAATAAGCCATGTTGAACAACAATATGGAAGATGTACCATTAAAACCACACTTCTAGAGAATTTTCTTCTACATGAATGCTTTAAGCTTGGCATTCAAAAGCTGAATGGACACCCTGCGTAAAAAACATTTTGAGTTGAGAGGTAATCATATCTTCACATAGGCTGCCAAATATTTATGAGTGTTGTATAAACACAAAATGTAGATGTGATATGTGCCCTGCTTTGTAAAATCACTTACAGATCAGAATAATATCTTGTAAACACTTATAGTCTTAAGTATGCACAGCACTGGAAATGTAAGTGCTGTAGCTATATCGTACTAGGAAATGACCCAAATAAAAAGGAATACCTAACTACCAAGAATGTCAGAACTTAAAGTCAGATCTAAATTTTGTTACTCATAAAGGACCAAAATAAAATTCCTAAAGTTGAACTTTCTTGAGCTATGAGGTATTTCAAATTTGAATTCAAAACGGGAATGCTGAGTCCATTGATAATGTCACAACAAGTTAAACACAGTTAACGCGATGATATGAGTTACAAAGTTTGAGGAAATTCAAAATGATGTCCAGTTATGACTTCAGGGCACTGAAGAGAAAATTCTAAACTTTTCCCCACAGATTTGTCTTGCATATTCTTCAATTAACTATAATGTACTTTACAGAAATCCCTATTGTGGGTGTAAATATTATCAGGAAAAAGAGTAGTGTAATTACATGTGGATTTACAATTTGTATCTCAGCAAATTAGTAATTGGCATTTACTTCTGAACCAATAAACCCTTCTAGTTTTCTGTGCTTCTAGAAGGCCCCTGATTGTTGCCAATCTTAAAATCAAACAAAGAAATTCCCATCACACACTCAAGACTATCCTGGAAAACAGGACTGAAGTACCTGGACCTGGATAAAGGAGCAAACTAACTTTTTCCAGCCACCTTAATGGGAATTGAGCATGTAGATGTGGAGGCTTCAGGACTCAGCTCCTGGCTGTGACTGCTCATAGGGTATGATGGCCATCTCCTCAAGGGTCAGGAAGAACCAGCCAAACTGCAAGTACCCTGTTTATGGCTATGAAGGAGGCAATTCCAATATCCACAAAATTTCTCATCTTCATACCTCTGTTTGATAAAGAACAACCTGGTTTTCATAAAGTTAACAAGGTCCCTCACGTTAATAGGTAGGAGCTAAGTTGCAACCATATTATTTTCATCAAAGTTTTGTTTCATAAAAGTAATCTTTCCAACCATTAGGGAAAAGAAGGTCAGGATAAGAGTTACCTGGAACTCAATGAAATCAGCACCTCCCTCTCGAAGGAGGAAATTTTTTTTTGGACTAGCAGAGTATTTTCTTTCTTGCTTAACAGCAGTGGGGTATATGATAACCTTCTCTGCACAAAAATCTAGATGCTTCAGGCTATCTACTAGAACAAATAAGAAGTCAAATCCTTATGCATAAAACAACATACAGGCATGCATGCAGTAGTATATTATTGCTACTGTTGAAATACTTAAGAAACCTGTTGCAAACTTGTTCCTTTAAGCTTGATCACAGTTGTATTTGAAAAGTTTAAAGCAAAATTAAGATGCACTGTGGCTATTGCTATTTATTGCTGCTATTACAAATCAGAACATTAAATATTAGCAGGGGAGATAACCTAATACCAGTATTTGTCCTTTGTATAACACTAATTTCATTACTAATTTTTTAACTAATAATTTTATTAGTTAAAATAAGCACTTTAACATTCAGAAAATGGTTATGTTCTAGATAATTTTTTCCAAATACTAATCTATCTCATTCCCACATGTCTGTTGTCTACAAAAAAGCTCTTTTTAAACTATGTGAATTGAATTTACCTTTTCTCAATATGTTTTACTAACAAGCAATACACTTGGTATAACAATAATATCCAGCTAAATGAATATTTAACAGCTGGAGCTGGGACCTAAGTAGATTAAATGAAAGCAACTCAATGAACAGTTACCTAGTTAGATCTCAGAACATAAAATGTCAGTAAACACGGCATTTGCGTTATAGTACTTTCTAGGTGTGTTTGTGTTTAGAGAGAAGGGTTTATTTTTTGCAAAACATGTTTCATAACCCTCTCAGCAGTAGACTGATTGGCAGAAGCTTCTTTCTTACCTTTCCTTTGTATAACTATTAGATCTTATTGCTGTTTCCTGTATTTGACAGCAGTTTTCCTTTTGAAGGAAAGAAACTTTCTCATTAGCTACAGCACAGGCTAAAGGCTAAAGCACAAGGCTAAAACCACTGACAGAGAAATTTGCTTTCAATCATATATTGCCATTACCAGTAATACATAGCACATGGGTGAAAGAGACACAAGAGGCAACCAATGCTTTTGGACAATGTGGAGTATCACAACCTTGCCCTATTGTACTTTAAATTTACATTACATCCAGCGGCCAAGTAGAACATTAAATATGTTGATATTACAAGTTTGTAATCTCCCTTCTCCCAAAGTGTTGATATGATTTTATACTATGAAGATTTGCACAATTCTAGACAGAACAGTGATTTTATTAATGGTCACTTATTAAATTTCTGAGATTCCAAGTGCTCTGCAAGGCAGAGTTTAGAAACTGTGACCAAATCCTGAAGGCTCTGTAGGGATTCCACAGAATGAGGTGCACAGCATGTTATTGCAGGGCAGATCTTCTACAAAGTACCTCTATGATTTTTTTTTTGCTTTATTGTTCCTGTGTTTTCATCACTGTAGTGTTGAGGGATGTTATATTCACAAGGCTACTACTGAGGGAAACATCTGAAGCACATTGATAATGCTGTGTACTGGATAAACCACTTCTATAAGTGTAGATTTCCTTCTTAGAGAATTAAAATTTCACAGACATGCATCTGAATCCCAAGTTCAATTTCCTGATAGTTTAAGACTTTTTGGAATTAACATTTTGGCACTACTTATTACAGAAATGGGACCCACGTGTAATTCTTGGATCCAGACCTATACATGGATCCAAGTTTTCCCTATTTGATGCTTGATGTAAATTCTGTTGAAGCCAGTGGGAGATGTTCCACTGACTTCACAAAAAATACATCAGGCCTTTGGCTGAAAAAATATTTACACAGAGGAATTCGTCCCACCACTAATTTTAATAAGTATGTTTTTAAACTTTGCTTACAACATTTTCTATTAGAAAGAAAAGCTAACACATTGAAATGCTCTTTTAAATATGAATTCTGTCTTGACAATATATTGCAAAGACTCTCTTAATGGCAAATTAAAATGTTCATATGAAACACATACACCCATTTATTATGCACAGACTGTTAAAGACTGACAGAAGAAATAATGTGTGGCTCAAAAAAAAAAGTATCAACAAAGAAAATTTGGTTATTCTATCTGAGTCTAAACAGTGATGAAAAATGAGTAATTTTTATATAGTTTAGAGAAAGACACTTGACACAAAGTCAGGTTACACTGAGTATTAATTTTAGAGATTATAACTCTATACAGGTCTCCTGAGAGCATGAAAACTAATCAATCTTCTATTTTGTCATCTGTATAGCTAAGGTTTTTTGCATGTATCAATACCTGGTTTTACTGTGAAAAAGGGGAAATTTCCTTAGCACATTAAAAAAAAACCTTTAAAAACACTACTATGAAAACAAACTATCCACAAGTGCTGTCTTGCTAAAGCTAACAAGTTCCAACAACTGTTAATTTTGTCTGGTTCCTTGGTGGAAGGTTTATATTGCAAACACATTCCCAGTTATGCTGTAATCCATCTCAAAGGTGGCATGATATCAACACTCTGGCAGCCAGGACCAAGTCTATGGGTATGAGAGTAAGAGAAGGGCATCAAAAAAAGAAACAAATCTGGGTTCCTGCAGTTCAAAGGCTGGTCCCATCAGAGCAGAAGGAGCTTATTTTGATTTTATATTTTGGTAAGAAAAACTGACATGCGTTTATTTGTGTCTATTTGGCTTCTGCCAGATGGAAAGGTTTGCTCATGAGAGGCAGCTGTTTTAGCAAATTACCTCACTGTGGTATAATGACTGAGTTATAACATGCTATTGAAGAAAATTCTTTAGTTTCCCAGTGAGATCATGATAACTAGAAACAATTTCAATAAGATTTTTGATTTACTTTGGAAAGAGTTCAGTTGGAAAGACTGGTGATACAATGATGTATTTCTTTTGTTCGTATTTCTTTCTTATACGTATTGAGCATTTGGCTTTGCTCTGAACTAATGTATTTATAATTTTTCTCTGGGGTGATGTATTTCATTATTTAAAAATATAACTGCAATTGCACTGGGAAGGAAGCTGCTCTATATACAATATGCCTTGCTGAAAAAAACTATTGCAGAACTCACGAAGAATTAATTCTTTGCAATTTATACACCTACTTTGTGCTTACATGATTAAAATTATTTCAAGAGAAAATGTAAAGCAACACAGATAGCACAGACTACATACAGTCTGCATTCAGAAGGGTTATGAAGGGATAAACCTCTTTGGGGAGTTTAAGGGAAGTTAGCTTGGCTGTTTTGAGGAGCTGAAGAAAAAAACAAAACAAAACAAAACATTTTCACCATTTTAATTTCATTGTTGTATCTTTTGCTAGAAACAGAATTAGCATGCTGGAGAATAAAGTACCACAGAACCTTTGGCAGGATCTTGGCCCCCTGGTCACAGAGGTGCCTTAGGAGGCCTAGTAAAACTTGGCTGTGATCTGCTCTGGCACCAGCTACACTTCCTGTGGCTGTTGCAACTACAGCTGCCCAGCATTTGCCTTTGTAGAGACAATGTCAGTCTTTTCAGTTTTTTTTACCACAGTTCCATTTTGAGATATTTGTTACAGGCTGTACTTGTGAAATAAGACCTGAACTGGATACGCAAAAGGTTTTCCTACCTCCTAATACGCCTAAGCCTCTGTCCAAGCAAAGGTGATTGTAAGGAACCTTGCCCAGGCACTCCTTGGCATCAGTACTCTTCTCAGAGCCTACCTCCCCACCCAATGAGCTTAAAAAGCAAAATCCCTTTTCTGATCAAGCTGTTTCTTTCAGTCATCTTTTTTTTTGACTATTGGAGTGGCAAATGAACTTTCGCTCCTGCTCATGAATATTTTAGGACACAGCTACAGAGATTGACCACATGCTAATCCTTTATGAGCCCCTGGCCTCTTAAAGGACAACTCTCCTGTGCCAGGCACTTAATAAAAAAAAAAATTGCAATTAGCTTAGGAAAATCTGTTCCACACATTTAGTTTACACAGGTTAAAATAATCAGCAATAGCCCACCAATACCAGCACTAGCAACTTGGATGCAGTACAGCTTGACATGGTTTATGACATCTGGCCACAGGAAGGGCACTCTGTACACACCACAGCATTATTTTAGGCCCTTCTGGAGAGGAAATAGTACTTCAGCTTGGTGAGCCAGTTCTAGGGTTGCACAGTTCATCGATCTTGGACAGCCTCTGAGGGCTGGAAACTTACACTCCCAATAAACCTTGCTTTTTGCTGACCACTGGGAGGAGAGGGCAGGTGTGTGAGCAGGCAGGATTCACAAGTTACAAGCATAAAAATGGGCTGCTGGCAGGGAAGATGCTGGGATTCAGGAAGAAACCATACTGGAAAGAAATCCTGGAAATGAACTAGAGTGCGAGACTAGCAGTGATCACTTGAGCTGCTGTGTCCAGCCCCTTGCAAAGGCAGACAGTTGTGTGACCAGTCAAAGGGGTCTACAGAGATGCTGTCTCACATTCCCCACATGCCCCATAAAATATTTCCCAATACCCCCAGCAAAATTAAACCCTTTGGTACAAAACCAAAGCCACAGAAGCTATAAAGTGTCATAGCAAGGACATTTTTAATGTACTAAGTCCATGAAATAGCCGGAAATGTGAAAATTAACAGATGACTTCAGAAGACAAATTATGGCACAGATGAAGACAAAATAACTGCAATAGGCCTGCCAGTATGACCTTGTGAATTTTTTTTCCTGAAGACGTATTTGTCAAACTAGGAGCATGTGTGCAAGTGATACAAAGAGAGAAACCGTGATCTTAGCCCCTCAAATTTGGTAGCTCTCTGCCCCATAGTGCTTAGGAGCAAAAAATTTTTCTAAAATGGTTGAAAGGAAGTCCTTGCACTCGTTTAAAAAATTCATGTGTGCATAGTGCTTACCTTAAAAGTCCTGTTCCATCATGGAATAAGGTCTTCCCAATGCTGAATAATTTCCAGGTAATCTATAAAAGTCTGCTGACTGTAAAATGAACTGGAGTTTTTATAATGTCTTATGGTCCTTGGTCACTGTTCACAGCAGTGGCAAAACATACTGTTGTCATGAAAAAGTCCACATATTATTTCTTTTCTATGACATGTGGGGTGCTAATTTCTCAGAGAGAAGTTTAGTCGAATTTATTTAGTATAATGAGATGGTTTTTTTCCTTCCAAAAAGTGACTAAACTATATTCCACACAATGGAAAAACACTATATCTGAGATAAATGAAGTGTTTCAGACTAAACTGTTAAAATTAATTTCCAGTTGTCTATTAATGTTTATTATTGAGAAGGAATAAAAGGGTTTGGAAATAGGGAATGGTCTTATCACAGAGTTTATTTGTTACAGGATAGGGAATAAAGGAGTATTAAACTGCACAAACACATTGTTTTCTGAAAAGACACTCACTGCCTTCCAAGGGATTTTAGACAATATTCCAGGACACTGAATGGCAGACAAACTGGAACTATCTGGATGAGACAAAGGACTTTCAAATATGCAAGGTTTTCATTTTATTAACCAGAGCACATGTAACTAATCTTGGAACCCAGATAACTATTCTTTTCAAAGCAATTAGCTTTGCTTCATTAATATGCTGCTTAACATTTGCTTGGGACTTTCTTTTTATTTTTTTTCCCTCATGAGTGAAGTATATTTTGAATTTATAAAAAAGATAATTAGAATAGATTGCATGCATTAAATCTGGGAACATCTACAGTCAGGCACTCCAGAAGGCAAGAAGCTGACATTTGACCTTGAAGCATTAGAGAAGTCATAGACATTTGGACTGAGATGCAAGAGATGCAATTTTCCTTCTTGCATATCATCAAGAAGAGATGGATTTGGCACTGGTCAAGCAAAAAAAGCTTATACAGGATGCTCATTAAACTTCTGTGTTTCAGAACCTTTCTGTGGCTCTTTAATTTTGCAGAAAAAATGTAAGAAGATAGTAGCATAAATGAGAATCAGATGTGATACTGCAGCATCCTAATATATAACTTGGAGAATTCTTTATTATTTTGCTATCAGACATTATGCAGTTCCATCCCTATTAGAAATTAATTAAACATGCATTCTATGAGTTGTGCTATGAGCTAAGAATGTGAACAATTTATTTTTTAAGGTGAAATTCAGTAGTTATTATTCTGTCTTGATCATCTTTGGAACCTGTTAATGGGTTTTGGCATGACAGAAGACATGAGGTGATGGCATCTCTTATCAGCCAGTTGACAACCTCATAATGAATATCAAGTTGTGGTGCAAAAGCATGGAAGAATATTTTCTTCACAACACCTGAGGCCAGAGGGCTTTTTTTAGATCTCATCTGCCATGGTAATTAACATTTAACAGGTCAAATAGCATCATTTAAGTCAAAGCTTTTCAATCCAACGCAGACAAAATGTAAGAAATTGAGGTACCACTCACAGATACAAGTCCTTTGGCAATAAGGAGCACTGTCAGAGAGGTAGCTACAGTAGAAAGTTGCAAAGTGTCCCTTCACCCTAGAAAAGATACATATGTCCAAAACCTTTTTGAAACAAAAGATATTTTTCTCCTTGTCTGAGCTTCTAGTGACCTTTAATTTGGCATTGCACACATGACCTGAACACACTGGAGCCTGGAGAGAGCACTCCCTCTGCCATCAGAGAGAAGTGGTAGCTCAGTTTCATTTTTAGCGATGAGTGATTTCAGAGGAAGGAGGAGGTGAGACGAAAACAACAATTCTATTACCTTTACTCTTGAAAATTCAGAGCAAATAGTTACTTAACAGCAGGCATGATTCAGAAGCAAATGGTAAAACTGTGAGCTCTGACTGTCTCTACTGAATTCAGCTGAGGCATTTTCTGCTGCTATGGCTTGTGCTACTATGTGAGCTTTGAACTGGAGCAGCTGAGGAGCCAGTACATATTCACATCTGCCATGCCCACTCCAGGGCAGTAACCTTTGGCAGCAGCACAAAGGGACAGCTGAGAGCAATAACCTTGCAAATATCCCCATTACAACTTGCCCGAAACTGTGAGTCAGAGCCCCTGACATGAACATTTTATCTGTAAGATGATGGAAGATTTGTGATGCATTTTATTCATGTCTCAAAATAACGTCTTGTCCTTCTCTGGTTTGTGTGCCTCCTTACTCCCACAGGCATATCGTTTCTCATCGTTTCCTTCCTTCACACTGCCACTGCAGCTAATTCACCTGGAGCAAAACCCTGCTCATTTTTGTTGCCAATCCAGCTGATCAGCAGAGTGCAGTCTGAGGGTTACGTTCCTTTTTCTGAAGTATAGTTAACTGGATAAACCCTCTGCCAGCAGCATTGTAATTGACAGCCATTTCTCAGAGGCAGTCTCCCACCCTCAGCGTGATGAACCATTACACAAGCTAAACTCATCATGTGCAAAGGCCAGGCCAAAAACAGAGCCCCAGGCTTCTTGAAACACAAGCCAGTGTGTTAAGCAGCTGAGCTCTCAGCCTGCCTTCCCTCTGCTGTAGCTACAGCAATGCTGTGACTATCTTGTGGGGCTCACTGTAAGTGACCTAATACCTCCTAACTGAAATGCCTTGGTAGAGTATAAAAATGAATCCACAGCAATAGCTCTGTACAGTATATTAGTATTCTAATCTGGTATTTTAATGGTAGCAGTATACTTCTTTAAGCTAGCATTCATTTGCCTCCTTTGCCTTGTAGAAATCCTGCTGCTAAGGCAATGGATAGCTGTAAAGCTAATGGTCTTTCTCAAACTCCCCCTTCTGTGAGAGAGAGAGAAAGAGAGGGATAGAAATCGTAGTAATCTCCAGCCTGTTGTGTTAAAACAGAATGAAAACAAGAGTCATTCAAAAATGATGTACCAGGCAGCCTGTATTAATATTTATGTTGACATTAATATTGATAAGAATGCACCTTATGCATTGTTGTCTGCTCCCAGCATACTTAAGTTCCCTGTTATTCCAGCTAGTAGCCATTACCTCTCGTCTTCCTCTGTACACAAAGCTTCAAACAACCTTGGCAGGGCTCCAGCTCACTTACGCTTAAATGGACACTCAAGCTTCAACGGACACACAGCTAAATAGGGGCCAATAATTCAATACAGTATGACTGTACTGGGGTTTCTAGTAAATCCATCAGGCAGTAAATATCATCTGAAGCCAATGCAAGCTTTTATCTTTCCAATTTTGTGTATGTCTGTGTGAAGCCCAGGCATTCAGCGAATCATGTAATTTATTCTGCAGTGCAGAGCCTGGGCTGCCTCAGACATCATATTGACTTTTCTTCCATCTGTCAGGGGCAGTCACTGCTACGCTTTTGTGCAAACGCATCACATTGCATTTATTTATTTATTTAATCCCACTCTCCAGTGCAATTGGGCAAGGAGACATTTTTGCAGATCAACAAATACTAAGAAAAGCATCTGAATATCATTACAACAGCATGTTAAACATTTGTCCTAACCAGTTTGTTAAATCAGCAAATGCACTTCCAGCAAATGCTTGTAATGGCTCAAAAGACTCCCTACTGCAATGTTTTATTAAGCCTCAAATATGCCCTGTTATTTTCTTTTGCTCTTTAGGTCAGCAGAGATGCCAATATAATGTAAATAACACCAAACAGCTGGGCTTATTGACTTGTGTTCTGTGTTTGAGTGGATATTCAGACCCAGTCGATGATACAGATACAAAAATAGATAGCACAGATCAAGCTAGCATTCTCTCCCAGAATTGTAGGAGACAAAATAACCTTTTCAGGGAGAGGATATGTTGTGCACACTGCACGAGAGAAGCTGGGCTGGCCAGAACCCTTCTCACAGGAGTGGGCGAGAGGCATCCCTATTCACTTCATCCTCGGAGCTTCCCCATACTCTGGCAGAGGTGACAGGTGAAAAGCACCAATTCAGTGTATTTACCAGCACTGAATGGTTGTTCTGCCTGGGAGATACAAAGCCAAAAGGCCTAAGGTAGGAGGTACAAGGTCAAATGACACACTCTGAAAAGCTTGTGATTTCATGGTATATTTTAGTACCTGGACCATATATACCTGTCTCTATCACATCAAGGAAATTAGTTAGCTATATCAATTCCTTGACTTAAAAGTAGCTTTTATTTTGAAAAGAGAGAAGTAAGACCTCACTAGCTGTCTACTTTAATATATAGGTCCTTTTTTTGAAAGACTTATACATTCTATATATATTCTCAAATTGCCTGTTCTGAACAACAATTCAGTCCATATCATATTAGCATAGAGTTTGGTTCAGGAATACCTTTAGTGTTTGTGACTGATTTTAAGTTTAGGCTCATGGCATTTAGGACAGACTTACCCACAATGTAGGCACTGTTCCCTTTTGACTGTAACCAGTGGTTATCAGACTGCAAGACCAAGCTTGAACTGTGTATCACATCGGTTCTTGCAACAAGAGGTTGAAACAAACAGAGCAGGTGCGCTGGTTACTGCAGTCTCATCTGGCGAGCTCTTCTGGGCGTGGGGTTAGGTAAGGGAACACAGTAAGTCTAGGACTAGTGTGCATCTTGCATGATGCAATAGTTGGCTTGTCCTGTGAGTTTCCCTCTTTTTCACTTTTTCTTTAGCCCAGGAAAGCTATTATGTTCCACCCTGTGCCCCTCCTGAGTGATTAGAGATTCTGTTCTACACTTCTGTAGTGTGCAAGGGCAATGTGTCCTGCCACATCAGGCATTTTCTGGATAACAAGAATTTTTTAGCAATTCAGGAGTCTGAGATTCGTACTCCAATCTGCTAACCACCTGAGGGAATTGTCCATAATCAGATATGCAGCAGCTACAACTGGGTTATAAACCAGGACATTGTGGGCCAGTAGGACTGATTTATTACCACGAATGGATTGGTGGTTTCTCGCTCTTCAGATATTTCAGTACACTTTTTTCTTGGGCCAAACCAGTGTCCTTTCCTAAGTCCTAGATAGAGAGACCAGGAGTTTAGGGAATTGACAGCTCTAAAGACTCCTGAAAAACATATAGATAGAGAAACAAAAAATGACACACACCTTAAATCTATGAAATATATTTATCCCACCAGAAACTCTGAAATAATAAGTCCAATCTAATCATGCTACAACTACCCAGCAAGGAAACTGAAAAACAGCAGGTAGATTATTTGCCAGAACTAAAAAAGGAAAACAATAGGATAGAATGCAACTTGATATTACAAAAATCATTAAATATTTGCAAAGGTCATGAGCTGCTAAGCTCTTGCATATAAAAGTGAATCAAAAATGTAAATTTCAATAGGTATAGTCAGTGGGCACTATCCCAAATGGGAGAGCTTTCCTTGCACTTGAACAGTTCAGATGAAAAAACACCCATCCAGACTGCCTGGTGGGACAGTGTTTGAATTCAAAGCCATCCCACACCTTCACTTGATTTTCACTGCCAGGTAAACCATTTGGCTTATGTCACTCCAGACTCAGACAAAACAGAAACCTCTCTGGACCACCAGGAAGTTTAGGTGCAAGGAAAGCTCATCCCCAAGATAGTAACAGAACACAGATGTAGTTGTTTTAATAAAATAATGTCATGAAATTCCACTCAGAAAATGTACCTCCATAGCATTTTGAACCTCACTGTCATGTCAATTATAAAGTGTAGAAACTGTATTTACATGTGAAAAGAGCACTTTAAGAAATGATAAATTAATGATAATAGTACTGTTATTCTGTAGCCATGGCAGCCCTAAATAAGTTTTGCTTGAATTTTTTGTAATACGAGGGGTTTTTTTGTTTTATTTGTTGGTTTTTTTGTTTGGTTTTTTTTTTCCCCTGCAACAAAGTAGATAAATCACACAATGGAATTGAACCTGCCTCTTAAAAAAATCAAAACTATATTATCTGTGATCCAAGTCCCTGCAGATGTTGAATAGTCAAATAATACCCGCTATAATGAAAGCAACAGCAGTTGAGTACTCTCTGCTTTCCCGGATCGGAGACTTAATGTGCAGCCCTAAACCAGGGAACATAAATTATACTTTAAAACATCATCACAGAGGCATCTGAGTGTCTTCACTGCCTGCAGTCCTCCACCTCGTCCTTCTCTATTTCCACAAACACATGCAGAGAGGCACTAGCACCCAAACATGCATTCAGTGCACCCTTATTAACCTGCAGTTAGAAAGTACTGCCTGGAACACATTACTTACACTACCCTGAAAAGCAGCGTGCTGCTTTTCCAAAGAAACAAATTAAAAGGCAACTCACTGAGCAATTCTCCAACACCTGAGAGCAATTAATGTAAGCAGAAACAGGAAACATCATCAATTATTTAAAACAAAATGAATATGTAACACTGACCTTCTCCAGCACTCATCAGTTTTATACCTCCACCTGAATAAACTCAGGGGAGAGAAAACCACAAGACAGACATACACCGCAGGCTATAAAGTGCCTGCAAACACTGAAAGAGAGCTCTCTGTCTCCACTACTGTCCTCAGCATTTTCAATTCTGCAAATGAGGCTCATGCTGTCAGTCTCTCAGTTTTGATATGTGCACCCTTGCCTCCTATATTTTGAAATCCTGTATTCCTTTCTGTGCATTCTCTTGTCAAAAGAAGCAAACCAGGCTATTCAGGCTGCATGAGAGTGATCAAAGAACAGTAGACATCTTCTGTGAGTTGTCAGTCCCTGAATTTAATGAACAAAAAAAGAGAAGTATCCATAGGTCATGCTGATTTGGTCAATACAGAAAAGGGGTTTATAAGGCTCCAGAGCAGCTGGTTTTCAGAGCTCTATGTGTTTTTTAAATGCAGAACTGCTGGTCCTGAGGAAAATATTATAGTCCAAATTATCACAGACTTGGGTCTGGACAGAGGGGATTTCGAGGGAACATGGAGTTTATTAGCTAATGCAATTGTTGAACATAACATACGGCAGAAGGAGAAGGATATTTGGCACACTAATGGCTAAAGATTTTCAGAGCAAAGCCTATTAGACACAAAGTACAATAAGTCCTTTGTGACTCTTCAGGCTAAACAAGGCTTGAAGTGCTGGTGTCTGTTGTTCCCCCAACTCCTATTAGCAGTTTCAAGGAAATTCATGAATGCTTCATGCAGAATAGCACAAGCTTGCACAAGGTCATGTGCTTAAAATCCTCCTACAGACATCCAGAATCTTGACTAATTGTTTCGGATGAAGTGCACTATGTTATTACCATGGAGGCTAAGTACGTTACTAGTCCTTAGGATCAGATTCATGTTTTTATTGCTGTTGGGGTGCTATTAAGGACATTTCAGGCTTTCCATTATTAATTTTTTTCCCTCTCTATTTTGGAAGAATAGACCTGCAAAAAGTGGCAAGGAGCCAAAAACTGGCATATAGTATGTCAGCATGGAAGCTATTAAAGGAATAAGTGGTATGTTAACAGCTGAGTTTTAAAAGAGAAATAAATAAATTTTGCCAAGTCCTGTCAGGCATTTTACTTATGTATTTATTTACTATAGCTCTGCAACTCCTAATGACTTCATTAGGAAGACAATATTTTTTCAGTGTCATCTAATTATATTTTGGAGAAATTTGAATGATTTATCTGAAGAAACCTCTTATTGCTTGCAGGTATCACATTCAGCACTAGCACAATAAAACACTTTTCTGTTCACGGGAAGTTCTTGCCGCATTGCTGCAATCAGCACCAAGGAGTGGCCACACAGAGGCAGCCCAAGCACTGTGGGGCAGAGAGGAAGCTCCAGCAGGATGGAAGGAAGGTGTCAAAAAGAGCTCTTCAGGAGACAGAGTGGTGTTGCAGGCACGGCTTGTTTAGCCTCTCCTTGGTGAGCCATCCTCCTCCAGCAACAGCTAACTTGTGGTTTCCCACAGCTGGCTTTGTGATGCAGTGCAATTTGGGGATGTATCTGGGCCAGTTTGTCCAACACAGTAGCTGTCAGGACATGTACTCTTCCTGCCAGGACTAAACTCCTGTGCTGGCTGCTCTGCGTAGGAAGATGAGCTGCAGAAACTGTGAGTTATAATCTGCCTAGTGGGTTAGGCACAGCTGGAATAGCAGAAAGGTGAAGAGAGCTTTCTAAGGGACATATTTAGGAGTCTAAAATTAGAGTCACATCCAAAAAATTTAGGCAACTTAGTCACAGTAACAGTTAGGCATCTATAACAAAAGTCTTAATTGTACTAAATATCTTATTATAAATAACTTGTAAAGAATTGACCCAATTCATACAGCCTTTGACAAAGAAAAAGATCAAAGCCAGACTTTTTTGCAGCTCCTAACATGGCCTTCTAATCACAAAATCTCCTTCCCCACTGTACAGGCTATCCCTGGGACTCACTACAACAAAATATCACTAGAGCAAAGACTTCAGCAGGATCCAAGAACCAGATTAGATGTTCATATAGATATTAAAAAGTACTAAGTATTAAAAATGAGAACATTGGAAGAAATGTAAACTCCAGTAGTTCAGGACTTAATTCATGGAAGCATCCAAGCAAGGTTTGAAGAAGGCTTGTCCAAAGAGCCAGAGTCTAAAGAACCAGAAAGAAAATCAATACCAAGAGCAGAGTTTTAAAGTTTTCAAAATATTTTCATTCACTCATTTCACAAGCTAAATATATTGTACCGAGAGTCTCTTGGGGAGAACTGGGAGGCTGTGACTTGCCACTGACCTTAAAATAAAAAATTCTTTGACCATGCCTTTGGGTGAATGTTACAAGTTCAGAAAATCATCATAAACTACACAGGAATAGATTTTAAAAAAGTAAATTCACATTTACATTTTTATACAGAAAATGGTGCTGTATACATTAAATATCCTTACATTTGTTATATGTAATAAATCAACATCTCCATTTTTTAACTCTAATATATTTTAAAATAACAGCATTTGAATTAAAGCCAAAAATTTTTCCCATGCTCACCCACCCCAAAGTCATAACAGTCAGACCAATCCTTTCTGATAATCAGGCAGTTGTATTATTTTATACCTGTTCTGCAATCAGCCAAAATGTAATTTGAAATGAGAAAACAGAATAGTCCAGAGAAGTAACATGAGGCTGGGGCTCAAAATCTCACAAAACTTCTAATCTGACTGCAGATTTAGTCACTTTGTCGGAGAAATACCGTGCCTCAGATTGCAGCAGGTATCAAGAGCTAATCTAAATATTTGTAAAGGCTGCACTTTAAGTACTGTGTTCAGTTTTGGACCCCTCAGTTCAAAAGCAATTGAGGTGCTGGAGCATGTCCAAAGAAGGGCAATAGAGCTGGTGAAGGGTTTGGAGTCTTATGAGAAATCTGCGGTTTAGTTTGAAGAAGAGAAGGTTCAGTGGGGATCTCATTACTCTCTCAAACTACCTGAAAGGAAGCTTTAGTGAAGGGGGTGTCAGTCCCTTCTGCCATGTCTCAAGTGACAGGATGAGAGGACATGATATCAAGTTGTGTCAGGGGAGGTTTAGGTTAGATGTTTTTTTTCCGCTGAAGGAGTGGTTAGGCATTGAAATAAGCACCTAGGGAGCTGGTGGAATCACCATCTTTAGAAATGTTCATGAGTTATTTGGCCCTTTGGGAAATGCTTTGGAAGTGGGTGATAATGGTGCAAGGTTGATGGGTGGACTAAATGATCTTGAAGATCTCTTCCAACCTTAAAGGTTCTGTGATTCTGTGACTTTAACAACTGCAGGGTGTCTGTGATGAACATGTATATCCAGTGGGTCCAAGCACTGAGCAGATGTTATGGGCTTTCCTTCTCAGTCTGGCACCATCTCACTCAGCTCAGCTACAGAGGAACAAACCAAATCTGAGACAGGACACAGGAAATCCCATAGCTGTACTCCAGGTCACTGCCACAAAGGGTGGCTGCCAGTCTTCTGCTGAGTTCAGCATCCGTCAGGATTTCCAGCCTAAAGGTGACTTTCAGTTTCAAGATCAGGAAATGAAGATAATATTTTCAAAAAGCCTTTAGACAATGTTGTTTACAATGAGATAAGGTTAGGTTTGGGCTGTACTTGTCTCAAACTGTCCAGACTGACTGAATGTAATAATTTTTCTGGAAGAAAATGCACAGTAATATCTTCAGTCAGGCTGTTCCTAACATAAGTTGATAATGGTATGTTAAAATCTATCATACTCATTTAGCTACTGAAAAAGTGACTGCAGCATTGTTACCAGTGGATGATCCTTCTGTACCAATTATTTATTATCCCATCACCACAAAGAATTTTGATGAAAAGTTGACTACATACAGAGTTTTTTTTATGGTACACAACATATTGCAATAGTGTGTGCTTACTAGTGTAATTTTTATTCTCTGTGTAACTACCTATAGAAATTAGCCTAAGTTATGTGTAGAGTGGACAGAGTATTTTCATGGACAACTGGAAGACAACTCATGGCATTATTCTTCAGACAATTATTAGGTATATTTTAATTTTAGCCACTTATGTATTTGATATAAAGATCTGACTGTGGTTTAAAAGGCTTACTTAAGCCATGTGTTTTCTAGAGAGGTACCATTAAGCATTACTTGCCCAATGGTTTGGCCAAACTATCCCCATAAGCAAAGTAATCATATACTGCTTATTGAAATACAGTTTTAAGTCCATTTACCTCTTTACTTTACTTGCCTCTTACATAATTCTGTTATTTTACAGTATAAAGGTCATTGGTGCTGAAACAGAAGTTGTTTTCTTATACATTTGTATTTTGCACTTATGTTTTGTTTAATTATATTCTAAATACATTTTATTTTATTTTAATTGTCTCATAACCCAATATTATTTCTGATGAGTAACAGTGTGTTCCTGGGAAATCATGTTAATATCATAATGGTTGATAGAAGTAGATACTGCCTAGCAAGATAATGAACAAACCTTCTGTTTTTCAACCCATCAAATTACTCCAAAAAACCCCTCAGTGCTATATAGCAGCTTAACTGTTGTTTGCCTTATTACATTACTGTTGTGTATTGCTCTTGAAAATGTAGAAGCTTCTCTGCAACTAAAAAATTCTCTAAAAAATTTTAAACAGTGTTGACATGTAAACCATTCTGTCTTTGTGATTAGCCTAAAAATAAAAAGTGTGTTTACATAATTTTATCTTTGAAAATTCAGTTTAGGTGAAATTAAATAAGTAAGTAAGTATAATATATTCTAAATTTTGGTGTATCTATATAGAAATTTCTTACCTAAAAAGTCTTTATTACACAAGACAGAGCATTTCGCCTGACTTTGGAGACTGTGTTGTGGTCCTATGACAATAAGCGTCTAAGACTCTTAGGCATGGCAGAAAATTAATCAATTCTGCCAGGCAAAAATTTAGAGAACAATTTTTCAGACTTCTTGTTAGGGTTATCTTTTCTTAATCAGGATGATAGCTGTTCTCCAAGCTGCTCCAATTAAGAGGAATCTACTGCATTCAGAACCTGTGCATACGATGCTGAGTCTCAAAGGCAATAGGTTAAGAAATCATTATATGTCTAAGTTGCCTAATATAACACTAATATGAGAATTAAATTCTTTTCCCAAAAAACTCCTTCGTGGAGCTTAAATGCCTGCCTGTCTTATATGTCAATTTTTTTCTGGCCTAATAATTTCCAACATGCCCTTTACCCTAGATCCTTGAAATAAAACAAGGATGGCATTTGTCAGCAAGTTTCTCAAGTCTGCTACCTCTCATTCCATGAGCTGTCATTTGAAAAGGTACATTTAACTTGTGAAAAGGTCATTTTTCTACTAAGAAGAGAACTTGATGTTTTAGGTGATTTGTGTCTTGATCCAAATTCCATTTGACTCTACAGAAATAGCTTGCACATGCATATATATCTATACATCTGTCTGTGTGTGTGCTTACACAAATGAAAAACATAACAGGGCATCCTTCCATATTAAGTAATTTCCCCTCTTTGGGAATTGAAAATATACATACATATACCATGCCTATTCAACAGGAACCTGTTTCATTACTCTCGCCATAAACAGGGCAACTTACCATGCTTTTTTGTGTCTACTGTATCTTCAAATTTGAAGTGATTACAAAACAGAGGGAGAAACAGTTTATAAAAAATAAGTGGATTTTACAAGTGGATTTTAAAAAGCGAGAAAAACATCCTTAATTCAGTTTCTCTGGGTGTTTTTCTCTCTTGCAAAACACTTCATAAGAGCCTGTGAGAACATGGTCTTTATTGGCAGGCAAGCAGACAACCCGTCAGGGCAGCAGAAGGAAGTAGTCCTGCAGCTCACCTGGACGCACTGCCTCAGTCACCACTGCAGAATCACTATCAATCACAAGCAGTAGTTACAGAGTTTTGCAGCATGTTAGTCCATCACACACGTGTATCAATGGTACAAGTCATCTGAAAAATCACAAATAAACAAACAGAGTAACCCAACGTCAAAGAGGTTCAGTTGCCTTATGGTTACTTGAGACTTAGATGTGAGATGGGTTAGGTATACAGTTATTGCTCCTATCTATTGCTGATGTATTAAAATCTGATGGTCACTTCATTACCTGATTTAGAGCACTGTGTCTCTTTCAAAATCATCCAGAATTCACTCAGGCCCTTAGATGTCTGTGATGATGTGTTGCACTTACACTCAAAGGTAAAATAAGTAAAATCCTGTTAATGCTGGCCCCAAGGGAGCTTTACGTCACCATTACCACCCCAAACGCATATGGCTCTCTTCTCAGCCCAGCCAAGGGCCCCCTTTTGTCCCTCCATCCCACAGTAGCACCAACTGCACAGCTTGTTGGTGGCTGCATGTGGCATCTCCATTTGGCAGCAAACAACATGATCTGTGTGTTCTGTGAAATAAGGCTTTACAGCAGCAAATTATCCCTGCACCTCTGACTGGTGTATAAAAGAGATTGCAAGAC
This sequence comes from Empidonax traillii, assembly GCF_003031625.1. Taxonomy (NCBI): domain Eukaryota; kingdom Metazoa; phylum Chordata; class Aves; order Passeriformes; family Tyrannidae; genus Empidonax; species Empidonax traillii. The sequence goes on along the minus strand of NW_020955247.1, from coordinate 1,587,194 downwards.
TGGGCCAACAGGTGTCAAGTGTCACTGGGACAAGCCCTGTAAATAGGTCTCTACAGCACACAACGATTTTCCTTTCTAGCAGCTGTCAAATGTTTTTCTGGAGCAAGACCATGTAAGTAATAGCAGCTTGAATAGCACTTTAAAAGTGTTTGTGTTTCATGAGGTGAAGAAAAGTCTTTCTGGTCCAATGGAGACTTTTAACTGAGTATATAATAAAGGATTTTTTCTTTCTCTCTCTTTTATATCATGTAGAAATATAAAAGTAATGGTAATAGGTTTTCCTCTTTGCTGATAATATAGGGTGTTTCCTACAAGAAGGAAATTCAAGATGACACATTCCTGGCTCAGTTCGACTACTCTGACTGATGTGGTCTGGTTACCTTTTCCCCTCTATTTTCTTTTTAGAAATATATTATCACTGGGAAATCTGCACCTCAGAATGAGCCATGTATTTCTGTTACAAAGGTCAACCTATTATATAATTTTGCACATGTGTTCAATACAAATCAATTCTGTTTGGCTCAAGTGCACCTAAAGAGATCCAGAGCACATTCAATCCAAATTGTATCACATTCTCCTGAATCAAATTCCCAAGAATTTTTTTTTTCAGTCCACTGAAGTTAAAGAGTGTTAAAATCCATCAAAACACAAAATAAAAACATGTCTTAGCATGTTAACTGAAATGCTTGAAGATGAGATAGACACAAAGGCACCAAAACGAGTCCTGGGTTTGATGACCTAAAAAAAAGGCAATTTCATGTGATCAGCCATGACATGGTAATTAACATTTCATCATACAAATTTTCTGTAGAATTTTCACTCTTTATATAGAAATTAAAATCCAAATATTTTGCTCTGTGCTATGTGGATGGCTTCTGTGAACTTCAGTAATGTGAGATAGATTTGTTTAATTTAGCGTGCAGAGTTAAACATTTTGTAATATAAAGTGAATCATAGAATCATTGAGGTTGAAAAAGACCTCTAGGATCATCAAGTCCAACTGTTAACCTAACACTGCCAGATCCACCACTAAACTATGGAATCATAGAATCGTTAAGGTTGAAAAAGACTCTTAAGTTCATGAAGTCCAACCATCAACCTAGCACCACCACCATATTCGCAACTAAACCATGTTTCTAAGTACCATATCCACAAAGTTTCTGAACATCTCCAGGGGCAGCGAGTCAACTACTTCCCCAGGTAGCCTGTTCCAATGCTCAGCCAGCTTTCCAGTGAAGAAAAAAAATTGCTAACTTCTGTAATGAAGTTCCTATTGGTTTCGGTCCAGAAAAGTTACACTTTGGTTTAAAAATTAGGCAGCTTTTTTTCTCTGTGACAGATATCCAAAGCAAACTATCCAGTATTTCCGTTAGCAAAAGAGACTTCTGTCTTTTCTGATCCAAGTGGGTGTGGTACTTGGTAGAAGAAAATGGGCATATCTGCTGACACTGGGTAAAGGGCATTTTTACAGCTGCACTGGGCAGAGTCTAGCTTTGTGATGCCCTGGGTTTAGCATTCAGAGCTCACCTGCAGCCTATGGGGAGGCATCTATTGGGCTTGGGTTGCAGTGGTACAACTCTCTGACAGGCACAGTTATGCCTTTACAACCTTGAAGCAGATGCAGTTCTACTGATCAGGTGTGGGTTTGGTTAATTAAGCACATTTCACTCAGCACATGGCCTAACTGTGCTTTCCCAAAGAGCATCTTTGCTACTGGTTACCCTCGCTCTCAGAGTGGCCTTCCAGTCTCAGACCAATGCTGCCACATGGACAGCACCTTACCAAGAGTGACAAAGACAATTTTGAAGAAGCAGACTATCACTAACAGGTATAAATTATTCAAGAATGAAACATTTGAGTAATATTAACCAAAGGTATCATCATCCATCTCACATGGATGAAATCATCTAGTTAGTATTCAAGTTTTGCTACCTAAATAAAACTGATTGATGTTAACTGAGCAGATTCTCAAAAAATTTCATCAGGATGCCCAAATTCTGTTCTTTCTAGCTTAATCAATCACATGTCTGTTAAGTTCAGCATTTTGCTACAAAAGTCTTAACAGAGAAACTGGGCTGTGGCAAAATGAATAAAACATTTGCTACAGTGCTAGAGTAATGACCCTTAAGTGCCCTGGAAAAATGAGCTGCACTGACTCCTTTTTTTTACAGACACACTTGAGGGTAATAGGTAAAATAAGGTAAAAATGATGATGTTTAAGGGTAGGGATAAAATAGAGTATGTACCACTTACTTGAGGTGTCAGCCCAGTCCCATCACAAATACAAATCCATGGAATACTGAGGTGTGTATTTGTTTTTATCCCCTCGCCTCTTTCCTGTTGCAGACAGTTTTTACATCAGCATTAATCGCCTTCATCTTTTCTTGTTCTGTTTTCATGAAGCTTATTGTGTCACCATAAAGACATTGATCAAGTGGTGGCTGACAGGATAGAGCTATTTACTTTGAAACACTGGGAGCATTGCAGGGCAGGGAAGCACGGTGAAAATCTGCAGTGGCTGCAACTTACAATACCTGAACAATTCATACATCTCCTTGAACAGGTCCCCAAAGGCAAAGAATAATGGCTGAGATTTCCTTATAGAAATGTCATTTTTATCTGAGGCATAAAGTAGTAAAGGAAGAAAAAACCCCTACATATTAAGCGAGCTTTAAAAGAAGCTTATATAATGATAATTACAGAGAAATGTAAAACTAGCCTCTGAATGGTGGAGGATTATTTACTGTCATTTCAAATTAACTTACTTTATATCCATCTAAAGCAAACTTCTACTTTAAAAGTGGAAGGGGAGAAAGAAGAGAGACTTCTGGTTTAAGGTGTATATTTCATTAGAAAATATAATTGGTAGACAGTTGCTGACAACAAAATGCTCCTTTAAAAATGCAGTGATTTAAAAACTAGTGTGAGGTCATGTAACCTCATTATTCTCTTTACATCTTCCATTAGGTCAAAATACCAATACCTTTTGTGGTAACTTTCATCTCAAACAGCATATGCCAGTGCTTCACTTTCAACTCTGGCTTTTTTATTCTTCAGAAGGATTGCAATCTGCAACACCACTGCTTCATTTTCATTACAGTGCTGTTCTATCTTTAAGGGGAAATCAGTTTCACATTGTGTTATTCTTATACTCCTTAACAAGGTTTAGAAAGAAAAAGAAAAGAGGAATCCTTTTAAATTAAGAGGTCCCAGTTTGATAGCACTTCCCAAATCCAAAAAAAAAAAAAAAAAAAAAGAAAAAAAAAGAAAAAAAAAAAAGAAAATAAAAGAAAGCTTTATTATCTGAATAGTTTGCTTGAAAAGGATATGCGGCAGTGGAACATTCAAATCCCAACTGTCTAAGCTGAAGTCATTGATGTGTATTATCTGCAGGCTGCTATCGTTAATAAGGCAGCTTTAAAAGAACAATTCTTAAAGCCTGGACAATTTCTTTGGGCTAAAACTCTGAGGACGCCCTCTCTATCCTTTAGCTGAAAAAAAGAAATCCTCTAGTGTAACCCTTACATATGAACACATATAAAAAAGTTGTCTTCTCTTGCTGGACTTTCACAAAGTCTTTTTCAGAATTTCTTTGCTTAACTCATTTCCCTTTCTGTGCAAGGCTAAGACAAGACCACTTTTGAACATTAACACAGAATAATAATAAAGTCCTCTGATTGACTGGTAGCATGCAAAGCCTTCCTTATGAGTCTTCCATAGATATCTGCTACTGCTTTCCTCCAGAGAAAGAAGGAAGATTTTATGGGAAAATTTAATGTATTCTGCCTGATGATTTCATAGCAGTTGATAGAGATGTAATGACCTACAATTATGGGAGTTTTTTTAGTTTTATTTTGAGTAACATTGTGTTTTCTGACTCCTTGTTTAATTTTTTTCTATTTTACTTTTTTTTCCTTTTTTTTTCTTGAGGGACAAATTTTGGACTTTTCACTCTCACCCCCAGAATGGAATCTGACTCTGATAAACTGATTACAATACCAGAGCAATATTTTCCTTTTCCAGTTGTTTGAATATGCTTCTGGTAATTGGTGAAAGTAAACTTCTGTCTTGCTGTATTGCACGTTTGATACAATAATTTTCAAATGACAGAATATGAAGGAAAAGAGGGCTTAAACAAAATAATGATGATGTAAAGACTCTTAATGTATCCTTTTTTTTTCCTAGGCAAATGTTGGGCAAAAACATGCAATTATTTTTATAGATTTAATGACATCTTTTAATTGAAATTTTCAGATGTTTATTTGAATATAACTCAACTAGTGTCTGGCTGGGAAAGGGATATGATTTCATGGGAACAGAGGAATATCTCTAAGGGAAAACTCTCACACAGACTTCTGATAAGACTCTTCCATGAAAAGCCTAAGTTCCACAAGTTACAGAATCATCCAGCTTGTTCAGTCTATAATATAACCTGAAATGCCAAAGGTCTTGCAAAAAACATAAAGCAACTTCATTCATTAAAAACTGAACCAATCAAGGAAACTAGGAATCAATATTTCTGCCCTGAAATAGACTATGATAGTTTTTAAAATATCCATCTCATATCACTGCAGATTTAAAATTGCCACTCTATTTTTTAAAATCTTAAAAAGTAAATTATTCCCAGAACGATGATTCTCATTTTTATTTTTGATGCACAGTGAATATTAATCTTTGTAAATCAGTGGGAAAAAAAATAAATCACGTTGATCACATAATAGTAACTATTGTATAGTGAGACCATTCATTAGGCAGTCAAATTTCCTAGTAGGAAGCACTGAGAATAGCTAAGTGCCAGGAAGGTGGAAGATGAAATTCAGCTCCTGGGAGTGGTCTAGATTGACCTCTACCTGTCTTCAAACTCTGAAAGTAGGCATTAGGAGACAGTGATCACAGATTGAAGCAGCACTTTGCTGCTGCCTAGAGCTTGGCAACATCAGGAAAAGGAACTCATGACAGTTTAGGCAAATGGAGTAACAGCCTCAAGACCCAACTCCCAAAATAAATTACAATTTCCTTAAATTTATTTGCTTCTATTCTTTGCATATTCTCAGTTCTTATTATGTAGAGGTGGAATGTTGAAGCACTGATCAATATGACCAGTTTTGCAAGAATCTTGCCTAAAAAAGTTATTCCGTCAGTCCTTGACTATGATTGCATTACTGAGATTTTCACCCTCGTGAAACACTGTCATGAGATTTGATTATTTCAGGTGTGTTTTGGATTAAGATGTGAAATGAACTTCCACACCTGCTCAGTCAGGGACAGCTCTTGGGATTTCAGAAAGCCTACTATTTTAAAATACCAAATGAAGCCACTCTCTGAATTTTGCTAGCAGCAAATGGACTGTGGGCACTCAGCACGGTGGATTTACCTGCATAAATCAGAGGTAAATACACCTGAGCTTGAGAAAATACACCTATATAAAAAACTACCACGACTTAGATGAGAATGAGTAAACGAGCACATCAAGAAGTGATTGTACGTTATTGTGACGTGCCTCATACATTCACACACTGAAAAACATGGACTGAAAAAAAAAATTCTGTCTTTCCTTAAACACAGAGAACTCCACGTTGTGCTTCAGGTCTTAGAAATTAATTAACTGATTTTCAGCAATACGTGTAACACTAACATTACTGAAATTATAGTTTATGAAAGGAATAGCTAAGGAGTCTGTTTCAACACATTTTTGTGGACCACTTCAGTTAACAAAATCATGTCCTTACCAGCCATGTCAAAAACACATATGGTAGGTCTTGATATAACTGATACACGCTTACATAAGGAATCTTTAAAAAAGCTATTCTGTGAAAACTAGGTTCTTAATAGATATTACTTGCAATAGCTACAAGAGAGAAAGAGAATTTTGACAATATATTTTATTTTAATTTGTTACACTGTCTTTGATAAGCACTTTCCAAAGATAAAATGAGAAATTTGACAGACCTGCACATGCCAAGTGTGTCCCACATTTTCTCTCTGATTATTTGACAAAGACTTAGAGACATCCTACTTGTCTAATCTCTGCCCACTTCACAGTAAACTTGTTTGATATCTTTCTCCAAGGATTAATACAATATGATTTAGATGCTTGTTAGATGACCAGTAGCATTCAGAAAAAATAAATTATTGAAAATTGCTTGAGTGTAGGTGGAAAGAAAGGCCATTAAGTTTTTTAAAACAAATTTCTATCTGTGTGTCCGTTTCCTATTGCTTGCTCAATGAGGAATCAGTTTATCTGTAAATTATATATTATGAGAAAAAGCCTCTGGATACACAGAAAGAGCAATATAGGAGTTTTGTTTTCCTGCAGGACTTAACCTTATGAAATCTTTAAGAAATGCAAAGCAATTAAAAACATGTATGTGTTGGAATGGTTTTTGAGAAGATTCACTTAATAGATTTGAATATACACTGTTATATATATCATGTATCTCTAGAATTAAAAGAAAACATCTTGGAAAATGAGAATATAAAACTATTAGTATATCCTCCAAAGACATATTTGTGTCCAAAATAGTAAAGCTACCAAATTTTGAGATTAACTATATTTATATAATATAATAAACAATAAGAGTCACTGCTTGTCTCATTTAGCATGCTTGTAGAGGGAACATTGACCAGAATTGTCAAAAAGTGACTATATATTGGACTTGCACTACAGTGCAGACAGGATGAGACCTGCAGAAGGCACTTTTCCATCAAAACTCATCCTAAACTTTTTCTCTTTTCTGCATATTTTCACTGACTTGCACAGTTCCTTCTCAGTCGCTCTCACTTGAGAGAAGAATGAGATCCACTGTTTCGTGATGCTCTCATGAGGTTTTAAACACATTCATGCCCTGATATATTTTACCACTGGATCCAGAAGCCATACTTATGCTGCCCAAAGCTCTTCAATGCCGAGCAGGTTGCCTCCTTCAAAGCAAGTCTAAAAACCTATTCAGACTTCTTTTTCTTCCTCCTAAAAATGGAGAAGGTAGAATTCATATACTAAAGCAATCCTATTTTTTAAAAATATCTTTCCCCATTGTTAACTACCAGAGTTTCAGGAAAAATTATCTTTCCCTCTGTATTCACATCATGAACCTTTTATAATATGCCATTCCTGCAGCAACTCCTATCCTTCTGATAAGCTTCAGTGAGGAAAAAAAATAAGGTAAGTGCCACACTTCAGCCTCTGTTGATTAGAGATAAGACCATGCATTTGGACTATTTAAAACATTGACTTTATTGACATTACACGTGGGAGAGGAGAGGAAAGGTTTTGTCACTGTCAGCCCAAGCATATCCTTCACAGCAACTGGTAGTTTAGGGCCCACACGAGTAGTATACATACTTTCCTTGGGACCTGTATCCAGCTGTAGCGAAAAGAGCTCAGCATAAGTGTTCAGTCCAGCCAAGGCCTTTAGCAGAACCTTAACCTTCATAGAGAAGGCACAGTTAAAATCTAGACAAATCTAGAAGGAGTTAAAATCTAAATAAAAACTGGCCTGGGGTCCTTGCCCTAAGCAGTAGAAGAATTTCTCCATACTACATTGGCCCTGGCCCATAATTTTTCTTTTGCCTTTTCTGTCTTATTCCTAGGGACAAGTTTGTAATTTTTATAATTTCACCCATTGTTACTTGCATTTTCCCATTCCCTTCCATGGAGTTGCTTAAATGCACTGTGTAGGTTACACTTGGTTGAAAGAATCAAACCTCTAATCTCATTTGTGCATCTAAAGACTTTTTTTCATTTTAGTCATTACTCCATGGCCTTTCCTCTTTAGTGAAGTCTAGTTCTCAGTTCTTCTCCCCACCTTTCCCTTACATGCTTATATATAACATGCAAACATCAATAAAAGCTCATCTATACTGTGAGGTCTGGTTTCTGCAAACCACCGAGTGCTGACTCAGGATTCCCCTCTCCTGCTTGCAGTGCTAGATGACTTTGCTGTGTGGAGGAGTGTAACAGACCACAAGTAACGTAGATAAGCTTTTAAGGTTTCATTTAGAATTCAGAGCACTCAGGGACTACAGTATATCCATGCATTCAGAATAAGACAAAGTAGTAAGCATGAAGAATGAAAAATGTATTAGTCTTTCATTTAAAATCAGGAAAGCCACTATTCCTCTTTCATATACTTGATCGGTGATTTTGTGTGCATTAGTTTCAGAAAGTAATGTCTTGTATGAGCAGATTTTGCCAATAAAATGTCACACTGACTAAAATGAGGACAGTAAAATATCTCTAGTTTCTGTTTTCACATAAAATAGCAATAGATTCAATATTATGTGATTACACAGACTGTGAAATAGAGTGTAAAGAATGGGAATATGCTTTGCGCCATTATACTAAAAGGTATTAAACTCTTTGTTTATTTCATTTCACTGCAAGCACTCCTATGCAGGGCAACACTTCCAAGGCCTTAAACGGTAGGAATGTATAGAAATGTAGGAACACATAAGGATCAGATGGAACCACAAAATCTAACATATTTTCATGTACGCTATTATGAGTGAGGGCACTTTGAAGAAACAGCAAATATTCAAATAGTTTTCTGTGTGTGCAGTTGGTTGCTTTGCTAGCATTAAGCTTTAAGGATAAATTAGGAGTATTGGTGGCTGCTGGCTTTTAGTCTGTGATCATTACCATCACTGTTAAGTAGTCTCTTGCCAGAATGTTATAGGTACACATTTGTGTATTGTCACTTAAAGTGCTGTGTTGCTACCATCTAGAAAATGTATTTTCTTAAGGAAATTATCTAGTTATGGAAAATTTTGTAAATCCTGGAAAAGTAGCAGCGGCCAAGGCTCATCACTTAAACACAGAATGTGGTAATCACACTCCACCACTCTAAATTTGTCTAAATTTAACAATTGTCAATTGTTTAAAAACATATTGTTATGTTTTTAAAAACATAACAAAGTAACTTTTGGATGAAGTTACAGGTGACCTTGATATCTTCCTGGGCTCAGTGAAAAAATTCCATAATTTTTCTCTGACAATGAGCATGTCTTTTCACAGTCACTGATAAGAAAGCACATTTCTCTTTGTACTTGAGAAGAATTTTACAGAACACTTCAGTTTGCAGAAGCTAAGAAAAGCTGAAACCTATTCACAGATATGTTCACACATAATTGCACTGTATCTATCCCTAGGTGCACAACTCTTCGGTCAAAGCTTACACAGTGCTTTGAGATCATTCAGGTAGAGAGGCAATAAACACCATGATGACAAGCTTTGTTTTGTAGCTGTCCTGCAGAGGTAATTAATATTAAAGTGACCATCACAGAAAAGTCTGCTATGTAAAATCTACCATGGACACTTTGGAAGGAAATAAAACCTCCATATATTTACTTAAAAAAAAATAAATTGTTAAGCAGATTCATTTGTAGAGTCATACAGTGAAAGGTTTTACAAAAAGTGAAATCAGTTTAAGGCTGAAGCTGAAAGACTACAAAGGAAGTAGTGGCAATTTGCATAGATGATTCCCACTATCAGGCCATAGAAGAAGTGAACCGAAATTCATTTACCAGAAGGTGTTGGGAATTTCACCTAAGAACAGAAAACAGTATGCCCAAAGGTTCTGACACACAACTAGTCCTTCAAAAACTCAAGATCTTTCAGTTTAGCTCTTAAGCTTTTCAGCACTTTCTATTTGATCTTAGGTCACTGACTCTGGACAGCAGCTTCAATCACAGTTCACAGGCAAGTGACTTGATGCCAAGAACAACTTTGTTTGGCAGCAGGAGCTTACACATGTGCTTTAGTTCTCCTGCAGTACCACAGGAGTTGTGGTTAGAAACTGTAATAAAGATCTAACTATTACAGGTTATTAGTGAGGAAATATACAGTCCCTAACTAAAGGTTTGGAAAAAGATGCAAGCTTGGAGCTTTGGTTTTTGCTCAGATGCTGTTTTTTTTAAAATAACATGATTCACTCAGCTTTTGACAGACTTTATTTGAAAACTTTTGGTATCAATTTATTAGAGCTGCATGACTGCTTTTAGGTAAGATTTTTTTAGCAATTTCTGGGTAACACAAATAAAGAAGAGGAAAGAGGACAGAGTCCCAGTTACCCCGTGGCAGCCCACTCCCTGGTGGTTAGGGAACTCGTGAAGGACATGCTGCAACCTTCCAGTTGTAAACTGTTCTAGGACAGAATATTTTAGGAAGGTTTTACTTTGCTTCCATTGCATGCTCAAAAGGATCATACTTCAGTGTACCCAAATATTCTCTCAGAATTCTTTTTCAGTAAGTATAATATTTTCTTCCATCTTTTACAAAAGTGTCTGTACATACTACTTTGTTGTAGGCATCATCATTTAATATTATGTTAATTTAGAAACTAAAACAATTAGCACAAGGAATTAATTGAATTTTATATCACTTGGTGCTTACAGAATGAAAGATGACCCAGAGCAATTATCTGTGTACCTGTTTAGCTATCTAGCACCTTATGGTAGAGCCTTGCTCTTTAATTTGTAGAATGGTTACTTCTTTAACACCTTAAAAAGAAATTCTTAGTTATTTTATTGTTTTTGTATTTTCCAGAACTAATTTTGTTGTGAATTTTTACCTCTTCTATTGGAGCTGGATGGTTACTACTGCCATTACCTAGACAATGAGAGAAACCAAATACAGTCCTTCATAATACCTTACAATTTTCATAAACGGTTGATTTTTCACTGGTCTCAATAAAAGTTATTAAAATTTATTATTAAATTATTATTATTAAATTATATTATTATTATTATTATTATTATTATTATTATTATTATTATTATTATTATTATTATTATTATTATTATTATTATTATTATTGTCATTTAGGAGATTGGTGGAATCCAATCTGCTTTTTCATACAAACTCACTTGACCAGTAAAACTTTAGTCTTTATGGCAAAATAAAATGAAAGTGAAAGAAAATCTGAGCAAAGTGTCTAAAAAGATTCAATTTGGCCTACCTGATAGGGATTTTATTGTTATTATGAAATCAATCTTTGAACTGAAAATTTAAAACTCTAATTTTTGAATAAACATATCCATGCAAACTTTACATAATAAGATAATTCAGAAAGTACTTATTTTCTAATAATCGAAAACATCTTAAGAACATTATGTATCAGTAGCTCAAATGTACACTTCACGGTATCTTTGTCATAGCAATAGCTTTTTCTAAATGTTAGTTGCTAGACAAGTAGAGGAGAAATTTCATTTCACTGATAATGAAGCAATCTTCAGCAAGATGTCAAAACATCCTAAGTGGTTAATGACATTTCTTGTGATCCATCTGTTGGCTGTCCACCCCCTTGGGACACAAAGAGAATCCTTTATATTAAATGTAAATCAGTATTTAGAGAAACATTAAATAGATGAAGAGAAAACATTCTGACAGCCCCCAAGCTTGGGGACTGTAAGTGTTCTCAACCACAGTGTAAAAATAGTATTTTTCTTTTCACACCTTTGTGAATGTCTAGCAGTGCAGAGTTACCTTGATCTCCAACTAAGGAGAAATCAGATACTAGCTTATGAAATTTATCTCTATACACACGCTCACATATACAGACAGTTACAATGATGATGTGCACTCATATCATGTGTCCCCTATTTTGTCTTTTTTTTAATCCCCTGGATACCAATGGTAAGGAGAAATTTACTGTGGACTTAAAAAAAAAAAAGAAAAGAAGCAGAAGAGATGTCACAGCATAAGCAGATACTTTAAAGAGAGAAAACAGTGACTCCTCTCCCTGAAGACAGCCATGGGAAGCATGGCAGAGGTCAGCTCTGGCCCAAGGACAGATAAGGGACATGGGATTGTCAGATGTGTCTGTGGTATATGACAATTCTTTGGTGTCTAAGCTTGCAGGCAGCTGCACCCACAAAAACAGCTCTGACGGTCCTAATGGCCACCTTTTTTTCCCCCCATTTTCCAATCATTGTCAGATATTTCCTCTCCAAGGCAAAGTTTATCAATAACAGTAGTTAAAAATGACATTGTAATTAAAAAAATCATAGAATCGTGGAATCACAGAATTGTTTCAGTTAGAAGGACCTTAAAGATCATCTCATTCCAACCTCTCTGCCATGCCCAGAGACTCCTTCCACACGACCAGATTGCTCAAACCCTTACCCAGCCTGGCCTTGAACACTTTCAGAGACGGTGAATCTACAGCTTCTTTAGGCAAGCTGTTCCATGCCTCACACTCTTTGCAGTAAAGAGTTTCTTCCTAATATGCAATTTAAACCTACCCTTCCTCAGCTTAAAGCCATTCTTTCTTGTCCTATCACTACATGTTCTTACAAAAAGTCCCTCTCCAGCTTTCTTGTAAGTCCCCTTCAGGTACTGGAAGGTGTTCTGTGATTTCCCCAGAGCCTTCCCTTCTCCAGGCTGAAAGTCCCAACTTTCAGCCTGTCTTCATGGGAGAGATGCTCCAGGTGGGATCTCCCAAGAGCAGAGGGGGAGAATCACTTCCCTCTGCTGGACCTCCCCTGGCTACACTGCTTTTGGTGCAGCCCAGGAGAGGCTTGGTTTTCTGGCCTGCAAAATTTGCCCTGCCACATCATGTGGAGCCTTTCATTCCCAAACACCCCCAAGTCTTTCTCCCTGGGGCTGTTCTTAATCCATTCTCTGCCCAGTCTGTATGTCTGCTTGGAATAGCCCAACCCATGTGCATGACCTTGCACTTGGCCTCACTGAACTTCATGAGGCCCATGAAGTTCACACAGGCCCATCTCTCAAGCCTGTCCAATAGCCTTTCAATGGCTATGTGCAAATTCCTGTAACAAGCTAATAACTAAACTCACTCTTCTAAATGTGGGTTAGGATCTAAATCATCAGGCTTTTTCTGTGGGCACTTCAACACCATTTTTTACCAGTAATTGAAGACTAAAAGGAGTAAAAATTGTATATCTAAACTTCTACCTCAGATTAAATCACTTAAATTCCCAACCATTACATATAACTCCCTATCAGACAATATGCTGTACTTACCATGTTCGAAAAACAGGTTGCTTGAGAGGTCAGTAAAATTTGCTGTAAGACTACTATTTCAGAGTAGTGAAAATCACATCAAAATGCTTTCTGTACTTGGGCTGCCCAGGCAATCCTGCCACTCTCAAGACCTGCTCTCACTGCCATTTTTTCTAGAAGGATGGGGAGATTTTGAAAAACAGCAGTAGATGGGTCCTCACCACCATCCTGTCGCAGCGCATCTCAGACTCTTTCCTTTACGACAGCACTGCATGCATCCAAATAAATCTATTGCATATATGCTGTTTATGTTGCACAGAACCAGCAGTTCCTGAAAATACTAATTTTACTGAGGATGAACAGAAAGATAGTGCAGAACTGCATAACAGGTCCAATGCTTTTTGACAAGTGCATCTTTGATTGTGTGTCAGTAAGCAAACTCGTCACCTCTGGGAAATGCCAGCAGAGGTAGGTCTGTGGCACAACACCTTCCCTCCGTAATGGAAATACTCAGTCTCATTAAAAAATGTTTGGATGATACTGGCTGTAGAGATTATAGGGGTCCTTCTGAAAACAAATGAACTCATATTTGGTTTAGAAACCTGTATTTCCTGGACTAGTAACAATAAAATTTTTTGCTTGATCTGGCCTGTAGGGTTTTGGCATGTGCAACAAACCTTAAAGGTCCTTTCATGCTGCTGTTCATTTGAAGCCAATATCAAACGTCTCCAAATTTTCTCTAGACTTCTCGGTCCTTAAACAAAGCTCTGTATGGTCTCAAACATATCTGCATCAACATGTGAATGAGCACCTGAATGACCATCTCGTGGTCTTTAAATAAATCCCATCAAATATACAGTGCTTTCTCTTAAGAGTTTCCTCATAAGGCTGTCCAAACCACCATGGTCTAATACACTTCCTTGCCTTTGTGGACTTGTATCCTTAGCGATAGTTCTGGCAATACATTAGTTTCTTTTTTCTTGGAGGCACGTAAAGTATCTCTTCTCTTCCAAGCTGACAAATCTGGAATTGAGCAATTTAAAGCACTATGATCAAGTAACTCAGAGGATTTGCACATAACCATCAAATCCCTCCAGAGTTTGTTTTCAATCTTCAAACCACAGGTTTGTAACTGAAATAATAATGTCTTTATTCATGTGTGTTTCACAGCCCCCTTTTGGTCATTTTAATAAGCAGTTTATGGTTGGCTTCAGCTATCAGTAAAATAGCCATGTATTAATAAGTGAACAAAAAGTAAGAAATGAAAGGAGACTTTTTACAGAAGTGAAGACAAAATGTCCTCCTTTCAATTAATTTATTGGTATTGATTTTTTGTTAGCACCAAGGCTAGGTATTATCGTTTAATTCTGATAAATAAGAAAAAGTACATGTATTAGGAGTAACTCACTATGGTGGCTCTTCTCATTGAATTTGGTGGCTTTGTTTGTAAAAGCAAAATCTTCTCCTCTCTCTTTTCCTGTTTTTAATTCCTCATCTTAATATTTCCAATCCTCCCATCCAATGGAAGCCTCCTGGCTTCCATTCTCACATCCATATTTTCCTTCACTCTTTTTTCCTGAAAATTACATCTGTTGGGTCTTTTAAATGTGAGATTGAGGTTTTCCGGCGAGATATGCCTTCACTGTTTATAAGGTGAGCTAGAACTCATGCTGAACTCCATGAGTTTACGAAGGTGGAGAGGGCCATTCTCACCCTGTTGCCTGTGTGAGGCCTGAGATCAGGTTTCCATGAATCACCCTGTCAGAGCAATACAGTGAAATCTGAGAAGTTCAGCCTAAAGAGTTCAAAATGCCAGATTCGTTGGCATTTAAAATTTTTTTTGAGACTGATTTTCCCAGCTTTACTTCAATGAGGCAAGTATGACCACAGGCACACAGGAAACACGTAGGTGCAACTCTGAAGAACAGCGACCTTCATTGCATAAATTCAGAATTTATTAGGCCAAGCCTGGATGATGTTCAGCTATTACTTTAAAAAGTATTCTATCTCCTGTCATTTGGGTTAGGAGAGATATAAAACACTGAAAGTCTATTGGGTTGCACCTGTGCAACTGTTGGTAAAAGAACCCAACAAAGAGATGATAAGAGAGAAAAATCAATTATTTTAAATCCTCCACACATTTTAGTAACATATATCTTGATTCCTCACTCTTTATCTAGAAAGATCCCACTTTACTGTACCATCTTCCACCTGCAACACATTTATTTTTATAAACCATTCAGTTCACATCTCCAGTACTTCATTGGTGCAGTTTAGGACAAACATCTCCCTGCTTCATCAGCGTGGTTGATTCTGGCAATGAGTAGCTGACTGATGAGCTGTAACTGGCACATTTTGCAGAAGGGCTGCAGAGCTCCACCACTTACTCTTCCTCAAGGATCAAAGACCACACCTGTCTCAGGAGATTTAGCAGTCTGGGACTTCCAGCAGCCTGTTCCATGTGCTGAGCATGATAGGATGCTATAAACAGGGAGGAAACCTTTGCTTGACTAGAACTGCAAAATCTGCAGACAGCTACAAAGAGAAAGCCTTCACCTACCACCGCTGGAGCAAAAAAATCACCTAAACATGTTGCTTCTTTTGGCTAAACAGCTGAATTTCGAAACTGCATTTGTAATGCCTTTAATCACAGAAAGAATGCTAATTAAAACTACCTACTTTTTTATCATCTTGTTTGTAAGATATGCTGATGGATGCTACATGATCATATGTAAAGATGTAAACATAAACGCTTGCGGTAAATATTGATGATTTCAAAATAGTTGCTGATAGAGCAATATACATATTTTTCCTGAGGGCTGTATACCAATTCCCACAGAAAAATAAATTCTAATATCTGTTTCCTCATGAAAAACATGTTGAAAATATAGTATTTAATGTAAGCATAATCTACATGCTTACTATGTTATTTATACTAAAAACTGTGAAATAATGGACTAGTCTTTCCAAGAATACGTCTGTTAAACTCTACACTTATTTTCTATATGAAGAGATAAGCCTTCAGTAGTATTTTGAGGAATCAATTTTTTATAAGTTTCACATATGTACAGTTTGATCACCTCTTTCATTCTAAGACACAAAAGTTCCAAAAGAAAGCCTACAGTTCAAAAGTTTTCAGAATTTTTTGTCACCTATGTTTTTCTTGTTTGGTGTATTTGAAGGTATTTTCAAATGTCATTTCTCCATCGTAGGTCAAATGCTTTACAGGTTGTTGATATATTACTGTACTTAAAAGCATTTTGTTCTCAAAAAAATACTTGAAGGATCTACACAGGCCCAAAGGTTAGAGAGGAGGGGCTTTTTAAGTGAAAACTTGGCAAAAAATTGAATAGTTTGGGAAAAGTATAGAAAAAAAGTGACTAGACTTACGAAAAAGATTTATGCCATATAGAAAGAATTTATCTTCTAAGTGGGAACTATGGAAGTCAAAAACCTTAAGAGCCCGTAGGAAAATACTGCATTCAAACACATTGGAACAGTTTTTCATCATAATGTTAGCAGTAGGAATTATCTATGCTCTTTCTGCTAGTAGTGATGAAATCTGTGTAATTCTTCCGGCTCTGAGCAGAAGTGCTGTTGAGCATAAACAGAGAAGTGTTGAATCATACGTAGATTTCTTTAACTGAATCAGCTCTATACTCAAAGGAGTTACTAGTAAATCTGTAAATCTTTCTGGCAGTTCTTTGCATTTGGGGGAAGACTGAAAGCCTAGCTCCTAGTAAATCAGTGGTAACTTTCTCATTCACTCCAAAGGATCTATGAGCAAAATCAGTACTGGTAGTTTGGAAAAATGGGCCAGATAAGTAGATACACCAATTCTCCAATAAATTTTCTGTTTGTTTGTTTTAAAATAGTCATACTTTACAGTAAGTAAAGAAATAACAGAAGAGTTCTTCAAAGCAAATAATGGTTAAATGATATCCTGGATCTTTTCAGTGGTACAAAAGAAATGCTACAAGATAATAAAAACAATGAAGACCCTCATACATTTGTCTAACTATTGTTCATTACAGTTTTAGGCACTTTTCTCTTTGCATTGTTTAACTTTTGGCTCCAAAAGGGGGGGTAGAGTAGGGAAGGGGAGCGTCCCACTAGCATGGATAAACAAAAGGGCTGTATGTACATTAATCTAAATCTTGGTATATGAAGTTCTGTCTCAACCTGGAAATCGGTCCTATAGGTGTTGACAAGCAAAAGTGTTGCATACCTAATTTGGTTAATACCGCTTTCAATGGCAAAGCTTGTCATTCATGCAAAATGCAGTGGAGTGACACTGCAGACCAGATCAGAGAATTGATCTCGGTCACTTTTTGCAAAAGGTAAGTCAGGTCACCAATCCAAGTCACCAAGTGACCCTCACATACCAGCACAGTGATGTGTAGCTCTCTTAGGATAATTGACTGGCCTCAAAAGAAATGCTTACCAAAATACATTGCAAGATTATTTTTTAAATATGTATTTGCCAATGAAACCCCAATAAGGAGAGAGGAAGGGTTTTTAAGAAGGCAAGGTAGGCAATTTGGGATATGGGAACTCTTCTTCAGGTGGCAGTGATTCTGGGGGCTTGTACAAAATTTTTTGTGATACTTCATCCACAAGAACTGCAAATGGCCAAACCACCACTCCCATCTTAACTTGAACACAACAGAAACAAGAGAGGTGTTCATAAATAGATTTCAGAGAGTTCACATCTATGGATATAACAAAAGAAAAAAAATTAATAAAAACTTTATTCAATAAGGTCAGAAAGGAGTTTTTCAATAATCCCAGCAGCAGGAGAGCACAGCAACAAAAAGTGAGCCAACTAGAAAGAATAGTCTTTTGGTTTGGCACAACTGTCCTAAAAATGATATATGTGTTAAACTAAGGAGTAAGACACTGACCTCTTTAATCAGAGTTATGGATCCTGTTGCTTCTGGCCTATATTTCACTACCCATTTTCTGAACGTACAGCTCAAGAGCAACACTCCCTTATTTCAACAGACACCCAGAAAGACTAAATTATTATTCATACAGTGAAAAAAATAGGGGGGTGATGGGTCAAAAGAAAATGGTACTGCTCCTCTTGCTGCCCCCCCTGCATGTGGTTTGAGGCAGCACTGCTGGCTAAAAGGAATTTATTAAGAGAGAAAGAAATAACAGAACACAATAAACTGGTTCATGACAAAAAAGATGTTAACAATAAATCCTATGCCTGAGCATATCACCCTGCCTTGAGGCAGGTGTACATATTTGTCACCTCTCTTGTGGCAAGCCACACTTCAAAAGTCAGGAGATACACCCAGTATTATTGCTGACTCAGGATTACTGGAAGCACTAGGGTCACACATTTTGAGAGTCAGGTCTTTTTCCAGCTCAAAGAATACTTTTGCGGTGTTTTTCATACTGCAGTGGAGCTCTAAAAACACACTGAACCACCCCAAAACTAAGCAAATGAAAGGCTGGTCAAATTTTCCAGTATTAAGAAGTGAATAGAATCCATAAAACTTACAGAAATTACCAGTTTAGTAAGAAGAATATAAGGGATTTTTATATGGCAATAGCAGGAAATGCATGATATTTTGAAAAATACATTTGCATTAAGGTCTTAGAAGAGGGAAAAGAAGTTTACCAGAAATGTTATATCCAGCAATACTCTGGAGATTCTCATCTCTATGCTCTTCTTCTTTGTTTTCAAGTGCTCTTTTGACTTATTGTAGGCACATGTCCTTCTTGCTTCCCACACAAGACAGTCTAGTGATGGAAACCCAAAATTCATCTAAAAAATATCATTAATAGAAAACAAGATATTATACTTCTTAGAGAAAAAGAGAACAAAATTTCTTTCCAATTTTCCTAGTTTTCTTCAAAGGTAATGGTTAAAAATAGAATTC
Source organism: Empidonax traillii (assembly GCF_003031625.1). Lineage (NCBI taxonomy): Eukaryota > Metazoa > Chordata > Aves > Passeriformes > Tyrannidae > Empidonax > Empidonax traillii. The sequence goes on along the minus strand of NW_020955247.1, from coordinate 1,568,339 downwards.
TGAGTTACAAAACTCTCTTATTTCTTTTGTTAATTCAAAACGAGTGAGTATGAGAGCATGTGTAATATGAGTTTAGAAGTGTGATTTATCTGACTTCAATTTGGTCCAAGGTTTCCTTCTGTAATGGCTAAGATAGACATAAACTCAATCTCTCAATAACTAGGGGGTAACAAAATACTGAGGAGCATGACATTGGGTAAGCATTACAAATGTTTTCACCAAGAATCTGGATCCAAGCAAAATTCTGAAATGGAAGGGGTGAAGAGAGGCAGAGGGTCCTACAGTGATTCACACCTTGATTTCATGGCTCATTCATTTCTGTATCAATAGTGTCCACACAGAAGATGCACTATTATTTCACATAATGGAGGGGGTAGCTAAACGGTTGGCTTTATTGCACACTGCAGCTACACTGACATTTGTAAAAACGTCCAGATCCAAAGGACAAATAAGTCACAGTTTTGCTGAAAGATAACACTAAAGGGTTTTGATAGGTTGATAAGAATGCAGCTGTAAAAGTCTGGCACATCCAAGATGCAGGGAATTTGGGCAAGCCTAACGTGCCCTCACATTTCAAGAGAATTGTTAAACTAAACTCCCTTAAATGTTCTTTTTCAACTGCAAATGAACCCTATGATAAAGCACAGGAAAATTAAAGAAAAAAAATTAACAAAAAAACCCTGAGTAAAATGGGTCTGTAAAGGAAGATTCAGGAAGGCACTGGGAGTATGTCATGGCTTGTAGTTTTCTAATTCCTTCTTTAAACACATTTTTAAATTGGAAAGAGATTTATAACTTTGCATTCCTTTCTCAGTGGTTTGACAAATCAACAATTTGTCCATTGCAAAATAATGATATGATTCATTTATTTTCACCAATTTTAATAGAATATTTTAGTCTTAAAATTGCAAGAACAGCTGAAAAGCTGTTTCTACTTAGAGAATACAGAAATCTGTGTATTACAGAAACATCTGTGATGCCTAATTCTGTTAACAATGAATGTAACGGCTTTGTTTGTTTCTCATGGTATCCTATGCATTCCAAACACTTGAGGATACTCACTGAAATAGACATTTATCTGATTTTAGTCCTGGAGGCCCCTTCTCCTGTCCACATTCCCTCCAGTCAGAGATAGGATGCATTTCAAAATCAATTTACATCAGATAGATAGACAAGAGTTGCAGAATAAAAAAAATAGCGGTAATTTCTATACAAAATACAAATTTTCCCCTTTATTGCCTGAACTGACAGTAGGACTAAACAATAACTGTCTCTCACATTTTGATATGGCATATAGGGCCTGAAAAGACCTAGTTTAAGAATCATCAAACCCTATACCCCATGCTGCAGACAGTTACAAGTGTTCACTTTGCTAACAGGTCCTTCTTCTCATTCTTGAGTGAAAAGACACGATTTTCACTTTTGTAGATTTTGAGGAACTAAAAGCTTGTTTTTATCTATGACAACTATTGAGAGAATAATAGGAAATCTTGTAGTGTGGTTATTTTAAAATTTTGTCCAATTTATTTATTTTACATTTTTTTTCAATTTTTTTTTCCCTGCACAGAGAAGCCTTAACAAGTTGTGGACATGTCCTTTTGCCTTGAGTTCTTCCTCCATACCTTCAGTTTTGTAATTTCAAGGGTTCTTCTAATCCCCTATCCTAATTTCACCTTGGGGTTCCCCAAAGCTCTCTTCTCCTATGTTTCTGATTCCCACACTCACTTCTTTGGACATTCATGTCTGAGCTGGAGAGTCACAAATCTATCCTGTTATTCCAGACCTAACTCTTTTACAAACCAAACTCTTAGCGTGTCTCTCTGACTCCCTGTGGATAACTGTCAAATTAAGGTCAAAATTGTTACTTATTTTTCCTGAGGTATTTTTGCTACTTTCTTATTCATTTACTGTGGATAATTTACATCACAAAGATGTCATCTTTACCCTGGCTTGCTCCAGTTTTCAAATATGAAGGATACGGAATATGCCCAAGTTCTACTACACGGCACCTGCACTTCCACACCTTCATAGAACTAAATTTTTTGTCTGGGGGATCATCTAATGTCTTCATATTTGCAACTTTCTTTTTTTTTTTTTTTTTGGAATTGAATAAAGGAACCTCAGTGTTTCAGTGTTTGCAAAATACTGCTGCTTGCAAGGAGTATTTCCCTGTCTCACTGATTGAGACAAACAATTCTTCACTTTGCAGCGTAGCCTCTCCCTCCTCTATCATGATGTAAGTGACTTCTCGAAGTTGTTTAAAGACTTTCCTTTCCCTCTTTAACTATTATCTGTCATTCAGTTTCAAGAGGTTGAAGACCACATATAATTTATGATTATTTCCTTCATCATTCATTGGGTGAATTTTCAAAGAAGAATCTTCTGGCTCACATCCTGGATCTTCTTTATGCTTGGGAGAAATTCCTAGTAAAACTCATAGAACTACCTTATAACCTCTCAAAAAATTTCTACAATTGTCCATCTAACAGGAGCTGGATAACATCAATTTGATTGGTTGGTGTATCCAAGCCATTAACTGCTATTTTTAACTGTGTCATTTCCTTATTGCTTTTTGCACCTAATCTCCTATGTAGACCAGATGGCAAGCTGACCAGAGACCAGATTTGTTCTTTGTATCTTTATGGAAGCTCAGTAGAGGGAAATCTCATCTCATATGTAGGACCCCAGAAGCTGTGGTAAAACAAACATATGAAATGCTAATTCTAACATGCATCATGACAATACTAACCATAAACTCTTCTGAGTTCTGAAAAACACCGTGTTTTTAATATTTATGTGATCTTTTTTACATCACTGAACCTCCTTACTGGAAACCCTATCACATTTCGCCTACACAGAGCAGGGTGATACTCACATCACCTGTCATTAGACATCTCCAGTGTAGGCATCTCATTCTGTAGTAATTCCCTAGGCTTCCTCTAGTGAAGGTACTAGAAGAATAAACACTTCTGGGCACAACTCATCTCCTCCTAAATAGTTATCTATGGCAGATGTGAGTCATGGCTTCATTGTGCTCATTTTCTCTTCTTGTTTATGAAGACAGACAGAGCTGTAGTGCAGAAGCCCATATATGCAGTGCAGATGTCTAAAGGTAGGTGATGTAAAACCCAGTCCTGTTATAATCCTTGGAGGCGCAAGGCAGCAGCATATTTTTCTCATGGCATTTCAAGTTCCATCTTTCTTTATTTAAGGTGTTCTGAACACTAAACTCATACCAAGGACATATATGCGGGGAAAGTTTTTCTCCTCAAATGCAGCCAAAAGAACATAATAGTTATCTTCTGTTCCACAAAAGAAATAACAGCTGCTCATTTCTGATATAGAAAATACACTGATCTATAGTTTCAGCTGGCACAAGAACAATGAGAGCTTAAGTATTGCATTTTCCTTAATCTTTATATAGTTTTAATTCGTTTTAAACTTTAATCACCACCATCCCCTTTGCCAGGTTTTTTGTACGTGACCTGAAACTAACCCTTAGACAAATGTAAAAGCAAAGAGACTTCAGAAACACTATCTGTATGTTCTTTTGTCTTGGGAAATGTAAATTAGGGCACTGGGTGAATAACACTGCTTGGCTTTGTGTCATGAAATGTAATTGTGGGGCTATGGCAGGGTCAGGATTTATGAAGCTATCAGGACTGGAGTGGGCAGGGTGCCAGCTTACACCTGCAGCACTGCTTCTGCTGCTTTCCAGACGAGTAACCATGGAGTAAGAAACACTGGTTTCTAAGCCGACATTATTTAACTCATCAGCAGGCACCCCTTCAAGATGGACAGGAAAAGTACAAACTGCGGAAGAGACAATGAAAATAAAAGGCAGATAAATTAGAAGTTTGAATTAATATAGTGTAAATGGAAAGTGTCTTTGAATAAGGACAAATATAGTAATAGAAATAATAAATAATTTGAGCAACTCAAAAAACCCTATCTAAATAATGAAACATGAATAAGAGAGAAAGAGGACATGGTAAGGAAATTAAAGAAAGGAAGTAAAGGATTTTTACGCAGTGACATGTCTCAACAATAATTTATTTTTAACCCAAGAGCTAAATTAAAAAAGGCCTTTTTACTGCTAACTAATGTGGTCTGTTAAAAGAAACAAACCAAACAAACAAAAACATCAACAAACCCAAAACAAACAAAAAAAAAACCACAAAAACCTACCAAACAAAAACACCAACTCCAAATCTCATACACACCCACACCCACACCCACACCCCAAGAAAAACAAGCAAACAAAACCAAAACAAAAACCAAATCAAAACAAAAAAAACAACCTCACCACAAAACAAGCAAAAAAATAAATAAAAGCACCAACATATATAAGTATCTCTGCCCCAGTGATCAGGTGTCTATAGATGTCCATCATACTGCTCTCTTTCTTAATTCTTCACAGCTCACTGAACAGATTACACAATCACCAGCTTCTGAGGCTACTGGGGAAAGCAAAGTAACCTTCATGTGAGTCAAACGCACTAAACGAAGGATTACAGAGAAAAAAAATCGGTATTTCTTGTGTATGTTCTGCATTACCTTTCTGGTTATTAAATGGAGCTAACATTAATGCAGCAGAAATTTGACAAGCCATTTTCAATGACAAAACTTAGGTATGGAAGTAGTCCTTTTATATCGAGGCAGAATGTGAGTAGTCCTAATTTCCTTAAATATATTTGGTACATAAGTTTGTATTTCTTCATACTACTTCTCTGTTGATTGCATGCAAATACTCATAATTTCCATTGGACAAAAGTGTCAGATCAAACAGCATTCTTTCTACTTTTCATTTTCATACATTTGTATTTAACATATTAGTTTAAATTGTAGTCTTTTAATTGCTAGAATCTTTGCTTCTACTAAATATTTTTCCTCAATCACAGATCTCAAAAGCAGGTGTGCACATGGTGAAGGAAACATTAAAACACCCACCAAACTGATGCAGCTTTTTTCTACATATGTAATTATTTAAAGAACTGTAATTTTGTATATTGGAAAGGTTAGTTAAAGGAGAAAAATTATCATTGTAATGTGTAATCCTGTAATGGGGAGGAACAAGGTGAAACCCAAAGTGAACAATAAGATATGATGAGTTAGTACAATCACACAACGATGCCTCTGCTTGTGTGCTCACACCGGGAAGATATGCTGGATCCTCCTCTGTTTCAGATGCCAGGAGTCCAACTCTGTCCTTCTACCTTTTCAAACATACTCCTGTTTGTAACAGACAGCTGCTAAACACACAAGGCTGGGTACTCAGCTAGAACTAATTGATACAACTAATTTCAAAGTCTGCAGTTTGCCAACGTTTTGGTAATGCCCCATTTCTATTTCGTATTTTGAACTTGGTCCAAAGCCTTTTGTATTTACAGATTCCTCAACTCCACCCATACAACTTATTAAGAAATCAATATATGCTTAGTTCTTTACACCTGGGCTTGTATTTTTTTTCTATTGCATTTATCTTAGCTTCCATATAATAATATTAGCATTCATTAGCAAGATCCTCTACGCTCTCTGCCATTTTTATTAAAATCTAAGTAGAAAGAGAGATAGCATAGAAAAGATCATTAAAATGTTTCCATGTGAAACAAAATTATCTATTTAATGCATTAGTTCCATCTGGCAAGAATGAGATTTCTGTTGGCGTGCAGAAAATTCAACATGCCAATCTGGCATTGTGTTTCTCATTGGAAGCCTCCACTGCAGTAAAGTGCATTATATGAGGCTAAAAAATTGAATGAAAATCATCTCATTATTTATGTTTTATAGAAGTCAGAGCCTTATCACTTCACAATACTCAGAAAGTTTATGTAGGAAGGAAGTATGTGTAATAAGTCTGGACTTGAAGTTAAGTAGAGAAGAGAGTACCTAAACTCTGGGCACTGGATCACTGCTATGCATTTCCATTGCTGCTGGCACTAACCAGACAATAGGTGTAGAAATAACAACTAAGTTGAAAAGCCTGAGTACTTACCACATTACTGTATGAACTTCTGTCTTTTGCTGTTATTTATATTTAAATTTAAAACTAATACAAGAACACTTTACATCTAACGTTTGATAGGTCCTGTAACAATTCCTTCCTCCTCTTAGTGTACTTCTTAACAGTGTGTACAGCAGAAAAGGGCAAGGAATTAATCAGAATGCCAAAAGATTTGGGTTACACAGTGTGTAGAAAGCACTTCAGCTACATTATTTGCTCAATTTCTGTAGGGAGTTGTGAAATAGAGGTCTTAAATTTAACGTGTCTGGCTTACTTCCACCTGGATTCACTTCAAACCCGTTGCCTGCAGCTTGCTGCATACAAAGTGGGAAATCAGTCATTACATTAAGAACTGATGGCAAATGATTCCAATTCACGTTTTTCAGCTGGTATGTTTTTTAACCTGGAGCAACACCAAATTGAAAAATTCTGCAAGCTGGGCATAAAAGCTATGTTGTAGACTAAATAAATTTCTAGTTCTGTGAGGTCCACAAGGGGATTTTTATCCAACATTTCTCCAGTTGCTATGCTACCCACTGAAGTTACAAGATGCACTGTATCACCAACTCATCCTATTCTTTTTCTCTCTGCTACCTGTCAGTGTCAAAGCTGTGCAGCTGCTGTGATCTACAGTTTAGCACTGACCCAATTTCAATACATTTATAAATGCCTGGTATAGACTTAAAGGCTATTTTCTGCAAAGATAAAAACACACCTTTGAAATAATCTGCTGCACTTTCTGATTTGAAGGACGGTTTTATAATGTTGCCAGGAATTGTGTATCTTTCTGTTTTCTATCAAAAAATCAATTGTCACTCAAATGCATTTCAATAGCTCATAGAGATGCTACCCTGTTCTATAAAGCACTGATGCACATTCCTCACTTATTTTTTTGAGAAAACTCTGCCAACTTCTAGAACTCATAGATGTGAATGAAAATGTTACTGTCTGGAGTCTCATGTAGTATAGAAGGGAAATCTATCAAACTTGAACTCTGCTACTGATGTCATTTTAACAAGGGGGCCCTAGTGGCTGTGTAACACTAGATGTGTTTAAATGTGTATTGATTTTGTGATGTTGACAAATGTAAATTTAAAAGTTACAGGAGAATGTTTCAATCATGTCACAAGATAGAACTCCAAAATGATTTTCCAATGTATCACAACATAAACTTGCTACATAAAAATCTTGATACAAAAAAAACCCCAACCTCAACCTTTTCTTTTTTTTTTTTTTAATTTTTAATGAATGTAGTTTAAACAAGGTACAACTTTCATTCCTGTAAAAAATTGATGCATTATCCTGCATTATCCCCATCTACATTCAGTGACAGTGTAAAGGGAAAAGAGTTTAATTTGAGCTTATCTTTCACAGAAAACATAAATGGGACAAATACATTTCTGGGACAGCGCCACTCAAATCAAATTAGCTTTGCCTGGACAGTTTTATGAGATTCTTTAAATTCTATGGCTAACTAGCCAAATTAGTGACTTGCTTCAGTATATTTTCTTACTTGTATTTCTGTAAAATATTTGTATGTTCAGAGAAATTTGGTTATAAGTAAGTATAAAGACATTGATCAGTGCAAAATTTTCTGTAAGTAGATCTCAGTATGTGAAGAGAGGTCCTAGAATCCATGTAGAAAATTGGAAAAGGCAAAGAGGGAAGAGGAGATTTCCTAGATATCATTCAGTGAGCGAGTGGTAAATTTAAGAGAAAAAACTGGACTGTGGGTACACAGTTTTATCATAACTTTACATTGAATGGAAGGTTTCTTCCCATCTGTTCCATGATACAAAACCTAATAAAGGATCATGGAGAAAAAAGAGTCAGCATTCTTGTAATACCTCATGGAATGGCAATTGTTAGGGACAAACTTTCATCAGTCACAGCAACAGTGAGGCTAGTGTGTGTGTATTGAGGTACCTTTCCAATAAGGAAAAGGTAGATTTGAGTGTTGCATTTTAACATAAGGAAAAAGAAAGATAAGGAAAACATTTATCAGATTTCCCCTTCATTGGAAACAGTTTAAAAGCTACACAGATTTCACACTTGCTTCTATACATGACTTCTTGAATCTGATGTGGAAAACTGAAAGGGTAGAAGTGCTTTTTAAACCATGTGTTACTTAGAGTAATGAACTATGTCAGTGACACAGCATGAAGAGTTCTTACATTTATGTTGGAGAGGTGCTGGAAACTCAAATCCAACTGCAGTTAACATGTCAAGATAAACAGTTTTCTGTCAGAAAGCTAAGATTTTGTTCAGGACCAAAACCAGAATATTCTATTCCAAAACTTGATCCTGATACAGCCCAAAAAAACCAGAAACCTTGAGATAATGTCTGTAATTGTGAGAAAATCACATCTGAGATGCTTTGTTAACCCAAACCAAATAGCACAACCCAAACTTGTGCTGGTAGGTCCAGCAGAGAAATAGAAGCATCTGTCAAAATCCCATGAGTAAAGGGACCATGTCTTGCTAGTTAAGATAATAAACAGCATAAGATCTAGCTGCAGGTCTAACACCTTGCTCAGCCAAGCTAGACCCAATCTACTTCCACTACATCCTAGCTTTAAAGTAATTTTAAAACTATGTCTTAAAACTGCCACTAGAGCAGTCACAAGTGGAAGGAGAATTCATCACCACAGGTGCCCCAAAATATTCTTACTTTCACAGACAGAAGATAAACATAACATAAAGATAAGCAAGAACCACATAAAAACTTATTGTTGGGGTGCACAAAAAACCATTCCCTTCCCCAAAATGTATTTTAGCTCCCATATTGCTAGCTGTTATTGGTCAAAAATAAGAATTTGATCAAACAATGTACATTTATGTACATATTTGATTCAGAAAGTTTGGTCTTTAGGTCTCTATTCTGATATATACAGGTATTAATTTTGATGAATTTTTGCCAGCAAATTCAGCTGGCAAGTGGAAGCTTCCATATGTATGTGTTTTTCGAGGACAGTGTCTAAAAGAAGGTGAGATGCTCTTGAGAATCTAAATTAAGCCAATTACTTAATTTTGCTATGCTTACTTTTTTTCAAGTGTTTCAGATTGAGCACCTTTCTAGGATGTCTCTGGAAAAGCAGATTCCTCCATAAGTTATAGTATCTGCTGTATTCTTGTTAAGATTTTTGGTCATATAATAATACACCTAGAAATGAAAATCAGAGACAATGCTATATTTCCAGTTATAGACAAGGAGGTTTTTTTTCATCAACTATATAAACATTATCAATTTCATTAACTGATCCATCTCTGGTTTTGTATGTTAGTGCACAAACTAATTAATCAATTTTTCCCAGCTACAAATGAAAATGAAGTAAAGTTTTTAATTTTCAGGGATGTCTGCTTCTTTTGTGTGCAAAGCCTATGTCTCAGAAAGGCACCATTCTTAATAACCTCCTTGGAAAGTTTACATTTTTAAAATTTAACACATCTTGCTCCCTCTGGCAGCCTACAGAACCAAATTTTATTAGAAAATTTTGCCCATTATTCTATAGGGTTTTTTCTACCAGACAAAATCAATTATCAGCAGAGCTGATGTAATCCCACTGTTTACAAAACTCTTCCTCAAGGTGTTTGTACAAGTTTAATTGTTTGGGTTTTGGGAAACAATTCTGCACCTCTAGTTTCTACCTCATTTTATGCTTCAGTGAATAATCTAGAAAAACAAGATACTAAATTGATTCCTGGAATAACTCCATTTACTGAACTAGACTTAAGATATTGCAAAGCATCTAGGAAATAACTCATAAACAAAGTTGTGGACTGACAAGTTCAGCTTATTTGGCCACATATATATATAAAAAAAAATCTCAGAAAATTATTTCCTTTTGTCTGTATGTGGAGTTATGAACAGGTGTTTTAATTCATTTTTCACATTAGGGGACATCAGCAGTACCCTGATGACTAAAAAATATGTCATCTCTATCTACTTACTTTGCTTCTTACCACAACAGATAAAAGTTTCGGTCTATCGATGTGTCTGCTTGAGATTTTTAGAGATGTCTCTCTGTCTGGTAGGAACATACCCATATACCATTCAATGCAAATTTTTCTTTTGTTTTTGGCTTTAGCATAACTTTAGCACCTTATAATTTGCATCAGACTCCATAAACAATAAAGGACAAACAGTTCATCTTATAGAAACTAGCAATGGTCTCTACTCTTGTGATTCAATATTGTAAATACAGTCATCACTGTGCTAAATTTAAAATTTTCAGATAAGTATTTCATAGTTCATAGCAATATTTCAACTATGAAAGTAATAGCAACTGGAAAACATGGAACAGAAAACTTGCTAGATGACATATCAAAAGCATATCTCTTGGCACTGCAGTTTTGAATGAAGTTTTGAGTGCTTGAAGCTGTGAAAAACTTTTAAAACAACATGCCCTGACAGGTCATTCAGTATTTTCTCTTCCTTACATATACAATAATGCTTTATTTTCTCTTTGCTTTCCATATAATCTGATTTGTACCTTCATGAAGTGTATCATTTCTTTTTCTAATACACATGGTGTTGAGCCAGAATTTGCATTCTGTTGTTTTTTTCTTCTGTTTAGTCTGGATGATATAAAATATTTTTAAACTGTCCCGTGTCATTATTGATGAAAGCCACATTAGTCTTTAAACTGATTATTACAGTCAAAGATCACCAAGGTGTAAGAATTAACTGCTTAATCTCAGATTAAAAAAAAAAAAAAAAAAAGACAGACTGAGCTTCCAACAGTGCAGCAATCAAAATGCTGAACAACTCAGATAGTTTTGTTTATTCTCCTAAATATCACATTGTATTATAGTTGGCTACCTGTCATAAAACCAGTCAGCTGTTGCTGATCTCCACTTAAACTGTAACAATTTTAAAACAATGACCATCTTTATGTTTTGCTCTTTCAGAATATGTAGCTTCAGGATGGATGACTGATACCTGAGGTTTGTACGTAAACCACTTTTTTTTTTTTTTCAAGGTAATATAAAATAATCATTGTATAATTATTATCAGTACTTAGTTTGTTGAGTTTTTATTTCTTTTTTAAATATTGTAGGTTTACATAGTCCTAGTAGAACATGAAGAAAGTGGGTGATTAGGTAATGCAACATAAGTTTGCCAGGGGGAACAATCAGCTTGTGCATTTGTACTTTCGCCCTAATTTCTGGCAATGGTTGTCACCGAGCTCAGCTAAGTAGCATCTGTAGAAACCAGGGAGGTGCCATTGCTGCCTGGAGGTATTTCATCAGGAATCATCACACCTCATTATCTCTATGAAAAGTAATCCCGAACCTACATTGTGGTAGTGCTCACTCTCTCTCCCCCTCCTTCATTTTATACGTCTATACAGCTACTTTGTGAAAGAACTCAGATCAACAAAATACAAGTTTATTTGTCCCAAGGGTTTCTGGTTTGCGGAGAGGAATTTAGAGAGGAAGAAATGAAAAGAATGAAGACAAGTAAGACACATATAAAAGGATTTTACTTGAAAAAACTTCATTTGTAGCTCATCTGGCCTGAATAACAAAATTCAGCATTTCACCCAATCCTCTCTGGAACAGTTTTGGGGTTAAAAAAAAATAATTTGAGAAAACAAAGAAAAAATATTAATATAATTTTTTATAAGAAATGTTAAATACTGAAAAGTCCATTTTCATGGAAATTATTTCAGTTTAGAAGTAATTAATGTTTTTCAATATTAAAAACAAAAAAAAAAACAAGAAAAAAAAAAATGTTTTTCTGCAATACATAAAGCCTTCCTGCAAATATATTTGTATAGAAAAGAAATTGATCACAAAATTTATATCTCTGAGTAGAGAAATCATTGCTATGGTTGAGCAAAAAGGAACAGAATTCTGAGGATTTGAAACCTGCATTCATGTCAGTAACAAGAATGGGGTTTATGTTTACAACCTTCACAGTTAACAAGGTAAAGGAAATTACTTATACTGAACATCTATAATTCACAGGGTTTTGTATTTCACCTGGCTTCACTCATCTCAACAGATATGAGCTTTTTTGCCCATTTAAATTCATATGCTAAGCTAAACACAAAAGTAGTTGGAGATAAACCTAATTTTTTTTTTTAATTTTTTATCCTACACACCTATTCCAAATTAACTCACATAAACCAGACCAGAATGTTGCCTGAGCACATCCATTGGCCAAGCCAATATGCCTTCCTGAGTTATAAACTGCATGCCTAAGCTGACGATCTTTGTTGGAAACTTTTTTCTTTAAACATAAGGCTGTGCTCCAGGATATCTACAAACCCTGTTTAACGAACTTGCCTCCTATGTCTGCCCAAGGCAATCAATTTAAATATAACTCCAAGTATATTTCATTAGCCTTAGTAACATCTTTGAATTGCAGAAAGGCAAATCCATGGTTCTCCAAAGACATTCCTAAGAGCATTAGATGTAGCAATAAGACCAGGAACCCAAGTTACTTAAAAAATTACATCAGATCATAATTGTTGTTTTAACAACTGTGATCAAAGCAGTGTTGAGTGAAAGGAGGGAATGTAACACTGTTTTACAGACGACAAGGGCAGAAGCACCACAGCAGGCTTTGACTACGCACTACTGACAGAAATTAAGTCACACAGAAAAGTCCAGCATGTACCACTTTTAACATTTGCTATTGTTTCCTCAGCAACAAAGCTGAGAAAGTTACACTCAAGTTGACATATACAGACACCATCATCTCATAATACAGAGCAGTAAAATCAAAATAAGAAAATCAACAGAAAATGCTTCAAACTCACTGGAAAGTTTTCCACAAATATTTTGACAAAGTCAGACACAACCAACTTTATGGCTGGACTTTTTTTCCACTAGAAACCTTTTGGTAAGTATAGTTATTACAGTTGCTCTATGTTTGTGTTAATGTAAAAAACAAAAACATGTTTAAAAAATGTGGTTTTTGTTGTTTTGTCTTTTACAAGGATGTGGGAGTACAAAATACTTGCCAGTGCACAGTGTACTGAACAAGAAGCTCTGGATTCTTCCCTCTCTCTACAAAAAGGATAAAATGACCTGTTACATTTATCACTAGTTCCTGCTGAGAAAGTTAATAAAAATAAGAAAGCAATTTACTATTACCAGAAGTCTCTTAGCACAATGTCAAAGAGAACAAAAAATACAAGCTGCAATTCAGTTTTTGCAGCCTCCTATAAAACAGAATTTTTAGACAGGATTTTCATGGTAAAACAACATTCAGACCTCAATTCAGACCTGGATCAGGTGTTTAATACACATAATAGCACCTTAACAGGCTTTAGGTAAAACACTTTGCTCTTCACCTCTTTTGTGAAGTGCTACAATCTCAGTCCAGGCCTTCAGCTCTCCTTTACCTGCATAATCCCAAACAATGAGACCTTTAATAGAAAGGATGACATTTCAGCTTCTTTTATTCACCATTTAAACAAAAGATTTTGAAAACCATATGTTTAAAAGACTGATGTGGATTATGGGGAAGGAATTTCTCAGAATGATGAGCCATAATGAGAACTTTGTGACTTGGACAAAATGACAGTCTGAGTGCTAATAATATCAGATAACATCATTTGAATTAATGCCTTTTGCTTAGAATATAATTTTGCTAAGATTAGTAGTTGTGCTCTGAGGTTGCATTTTTTCTGGGATATAGTATACCACAAACAAATAGCGTGTAGCCTACAGCATCAGTGGTAACATTACTCATATTTTAGGAAATTCAACAGCACATATTAAGAAACTCAACGATCCCCAGGTGGGCACAGGCACATTTATAATAAATTAGAAACAATGAAGGATGCTTTCTGTCATGCATTTTATAATAACTCAAGTCCCTTAAACTGTGTGTGTTGGTCTGAGCTGGTCAAAGGCAATGCACATCTAAGAAACAAATACCATATAAAGAGACTGAGGCAGCACAGGCTTCCCTGTCAAGTTTTGGCCACGAAAAACATTTTGGTTTTATCAGTATATAGAGAGAGCCCAAACACAGAGAGAAAACTGATAATTATACACAAAATGTTGCAATAGAAATGAAATATATAACTAGTAAAATCCTTTGCAATCCACAGATTTATAGCAGATTGCTCAAATCAGTGTGCACAATCTCTGAGGAACGTTAGAAGAAAATCTTACTTGACTTCCTCTGTAATTTTCCACGTTAATTCTTTTTGGAAGCACTTACTAGAAATATCCTCCTGTGAACAAAAAAGAGCTGCAAATCCCCCAGATTTGCTTTACTATAAAATCATCAGTTGAAAATCACTGTTAATTCTTTTCACAGAGATAGCAAGGGGTTTCCAATGAACAGTCTCCACAGGGTTTTATTTGCTCTTGGAGAACCACCACCCCTTACAAATTTGTGGATGATGACTGACTCTGTTTCTTTTCTTTTGGTAATACAAGAAATACAAGCAATGTTTTCATAAAAACAAGCATGTTAGCTCATTTTTGTCCTGTGCGTACTGTTTGTCCTTTAGTATTGACCACCTTTGACCACAAATTTACAGACCACCTTTGATCAGTAAATGAAGTTCCCCTTATTACTTACAGTTGAAAAACCATACAAATCTTTATTTTGCAGTATTTCAACACACAATCATTTCAGTTTTCATATGACAATAGCCTAAACTTACACAGTTTTAAAATAGAGAAAACAAGCTGGAATCCCTATTGAAATTCTTTTCTAGTTTATAGCAAGGCTCTGGCTAAAGGGTAACTCTAAATATATGAAAGCTTCTTTCAGAAATGGAAAACAGAAAAAATAGAATGCCTGAACCAAAAGCAGGATAGTCATAAGCACAAAATATTTCTTTCCTTAGTGAAAAAAAAACCTTAAAACAACAAGCTGGATGCTTTTTTCTGTCTTTTTTTTTTTTTTTCCTTTTTTTCCGATTGGCATCAGAAAAGATTAGACTTTGAGAAGACGTAAAACTGATATTGTAAATGAGAGTACTTCTTTTCATTTGGTTTGTTTTCTTGCACAGTGGGTGGGAGTGGGGAACAACACATTTTGCAATCAGGGGAATTACCATAAGGAAATAAATACAATTTTCTATGATTCTTTTCACCAAAATTAACTGAAGTGTATAAAGTACGAAAGTAATTTTGCACATAATTCTACACAGAGGATGATACTATTAAGCGTTTATGCCACAAAACAGCTTAAAAGATCCTGCCATGTTAAAAACTATGTATAGCATCCAGCCTGCTAGCAAAAAGTTTCAAATTACCTTTTTGCCCAGGAATTGCACTGTATTAGAAAAGGATATGCAGTGTTATCTTACAAACAAAAGGAATTAAATTTGGTTTATGAAAAAAACAATGTTTTTATATCCTTTTATAAGGATGCTGTGAGGTATTGTAAGGTCTAAATGTAACTGTATAGTAGAAGAAAACAGTATTACATCTTTCCATGTAGGGAAGCACAACTAACAAGGATGATATTGAAACACTAAGAGGAGAGTAGTGTTTACTCTGCATGCCTGCTGTGCACAGAAGCCCCAATGGCTTCCTGAATAACATGGTCTAGTTCTTACACTTGAAAGAGAAATGTTAATTTGTGGGAATGTAAAATCATTAATGAGTCTACGGACACTCTGGTTCAGGGCAAGGACTTGTCTTTTAATTTAAACTATATGACCTAACCAACAGGTCACCAACAGGATGTCTTTTTTTCTAAGCGAAATACACACATATATGTGTACATATATATGTGTATATATATACACACATACACACTCTATGTATGCTCATACATATGTATGTCTGTGCACATATGAGTTTCATCCTGAAGGGAAGTTTTTAGATTTGTGTCTTTAAAAGCCTCAATTGAAGGTGACAAAATTTCTCACCTTGCTCCAGGTTATGAGATAGGTTGGCCACCTGCATGCAGACTATTTGTGGGGAGCCTCAAGCAAATTAAAATCTCCAAGAAGACCCATGTATCAGCATCTTTATTTCGTGGAGTGACTGTGGAGTCTCTACTTTCCTACTGCAGCACCTACTCTAATTCTTGGATTGACAGAGTTGCTGTGATCCTTAATCACATGATGCAGAAACAATATTGTGGTGGTTTTAATCTAGGCCTTCCCTGGTTACCAGTTGGTAACCAAGGAAGGGGCAGTGTTCCCAGTATTCCATACAATTTTTACGTAAATCGTGGTATAAATAAGAGGGAAGAAGCGGCCTTCCTCCCTCTTCTCTTCCGCCAAAGTTCAGGAACAGTGGGTCCCTGCATTGGTCTCGCTTATCTAAGGCTGAGGCCTGCAGCATCCACTAACCTGCTACGTGGAAGCCTGGAGAGTGCTGGCAGTGTCTGCCAATCCTGCTTTCTAAGGGACGTGGTGAGATTTGTTTTACTAGTTATTTTACTAGTTCTCGGGTTTGATTGTGCATATCTATTCGGTGTCCCTTTTTGTTTCCTTTTGGCCCTTTTTCCCTCTTCCCTATCCCTTCGGGGTGTGTTTGGATTCCCTGTGCTGTGTACATAGCATCTTAACTGTAATATACATAAAATATATTTTTTATATATAACTAGCTTGGGTTTTGGGTTCTTCAATTTGCATAGTTTTTTTTTCCTTTGCCCTGGGGGACGTAGAAAGAGGGGAAGAGAGGGGCTGCTACTGGGGGGTTGGGCATTTGGCAGGGAGCCAAGTCCGAACCATCACAAATATGAATTTGGAAAATTCTATGGTGTTACATTTGCAGTCTGGATCTGAAAAGTCTCAGTAAAAAACTGGAAAACTTTAAACCCCTGAAGAATTAATTGCTAATGACTGATACCAATTAATCTCTAACAGTTTCGGGTCCAGGGCAGACTCATGTGCAGACAACTGATGAGTTTGTTTCCAGTGTACCCCACCAGACCAATAGAACAAAACCACAGAAGCTGTGTCTCTGAATAAAAGTGTATCACGAACCCTACTTTGACACATTCAAACTGCTAATAGTCACAGTGATTCCCAAACTATGCTTAGGATTTGTGGGGTTCATTACTGGCATGGACAAAAAACATATCAGGGGTTGCAGGACCACACCTGCCCCTGAAGGGGACCTGGCAAACCTCCCCATCGCCCACCCTGGATTTGCAGGACAGGCTTCCCCTTGGCTCTCTAACTTACCTTGACAAAATGGATAAAGAGGTAAAGTTCACCACTGCATGGAAGAACGAGGTGTCAGCACGCAGAACGCCACGTGGGCAGCACCAAAACCCACAGATTACCACACAAATAGCTTTCCCCATATTCAGACCAGCTCCATTTGTCAATTTAGAGCTTTGATTATTTGATATTTGATCATAATGGATTCTTTCTGACAGGTTGTCAACCTGAAAAATAAAATGGCTGGTTGAGAAAGCACAACAGTCTGCTGCTGCAAGGGGAGATTTGTCATTTGTTCTGACTAATGAAGGCATCATCACCAGTATAAATTAAATAGGCTGAATATCATTAGCCGCTGATATTTTCCTTAGAAATCAAAATGCCTTTGCCCACAAAAGCAAAAGCCAGCAGATCAATTTCAGTGTATTTATTTTACTAATGACAAAACTAAAATTATTTTCTTTCCTTTTCAGCTACAAGCCTGGACATAGATGAAATCAACAGACTCTGTACAATTTATGATAAGATAAACAAAGATGTAAAATGAGGAGATAAAACAGACATGCATTCATGAATGCTAAGTTATTCCAATATTTAAATTAATTATATGCTTAAAGAGTGATTGCCTTTTTTATCTTCTGCTAATTCACAAACCAAAAAAGAGATCAAGAAACACAGCTGGGTATTTATTAATTCTATTCTTCTCTCTACAATTAAACTTTAATCTGTTTCAAAGGATATTTGGGTTCTGTCCAATGCAGTTGTCATGCTTAAAGCAGTGATTAAAGATAAAAGATATGAACATTACCTGTAGCAGCATTTTGGGGGAAATTTGGTCTCTAGAAAAAAAATACTTTGCAGCAAAAGAAGCAAAGGATTTTATACAGTGGGTAATACACAAAATTAGTAGTAATTTATGTTTCTACAAGCAGAGAACTGGCTCTCCTTTTGTTAAGCAACATCTCTGAAGTTTTATTTAAATATTTTACCTAATCTGAGTAGTCTTTAGAAAAATCAAGCACCAGAATTCTTTAATGTCATTAGCCCTCAGCTGGGATTCATCATAAATAAGCCTCAATAACTTAAAAGTTGATGTAAAATTTGTATAATCAAAACCAAGACTTCAATCACAAGTAGCAAGTTTTTAAATCTAAATGTTTATTAAAAGATCCAAACTCTTTCTTCTCAAAATGAGAACAGGTAACATCAGCGAAAACCAGCATAGTTTACCTTCCTGCAGAAAAAATGCTCTCTGTCAGTCATTGCACAGATGAGTCTTTGCCTTGGGCTGCGCAGCAGTATCTGTTTGCCTTCCCCTGGAGCTGAAATGCAATCCAGGAAGGAGAGATCTGTAATCATGCTACTGTGAAACATTAATATCTGCCAGGCCACGAAAAGCTATGGCTACCTCGGACATCAAATTAGATCAATTGGCCATCTGGGGTGAACACATGGAAGAACATACAGAGAGCAGTGAGCAGCAATTAGTCTTCTGAGGGTTTCAGAAAGGAGACTAATCAGTAACACAGAGATCTAATGTCTAACAGTACTGTAATTTGAGGAACTTTTACCTTTAATGAGATTTAAAAGCCCTAAATAAATAGGAACGCCCACCTACTGAGAGAGCTATTTGTCTGGGCCAGCAGATATGGGAAACTGAGCCTCAAACCTTGGCCAGCTGCACTTGGCTGAGGGTCCTGGGAACCTTTGTTGCAGGCACTCCACAACAAGGGAAGGTCAAGCACCCTTTTAGCTGGTGTTGTGGAGAAGCCTTAAGAAGAGTCAGGCTCACAGCACAGCTCCCAGGGTCAAAAGTATGGGCAGAATAGTGCAAAGAAGGGGTCTTTCTCTGAGTTCAAACTAAAAAGCCTAAATGTTCTTGGGTATGGTGGTGATGTGCCACAGAATATATTATTGCCCAGCAGGTGCTGGAGCAGCTGTGCCTGCCAGGACAGAGGATATAATATGGATGCATTACCCTCAAGGTTGAGGAAACTAGTTGTGCTTTCATATGAAGTACCTGGGCCAACAGACCTTGAACTACACAAGGCCACTGTGAGGAAGCAGTGACAGTAGTAGGTGACTCCCTGCTGCAAGGGACAGAGACACCACCCACCAACTTGACCTGTATTCTGCAAAAGTTTGCTGCTTTCTGGGAATCTGGATCTAGGATGTTGTGGGAGCACTACCAAAGCTTGCCTAACCTTCTGACTAGTACCCCTTGATAGTCTTACATGTGAACACTAATGATGTTGCTGGGCAACCTGTATGAAAGGTGATGACAGAGCTCTGGGGATGACAGTCAGGTGCATGGGGTTTGTGATGGTGATGCTCTCCTCACACCTCCTAGCATGGAGAGAGGAGATCACCACTGACAGTGCATGTGAGCAGTTAGTTGTGGACCTGGGGCTGGCAAGAGGATTCTTGTTTCTGTGGCCATCGGACCCTGTCTGAGGATCAACATGTGCTTGAGCAGGGGTTAGGCCAAATAACTTCTAGAACTCCCTTCTGGCCTTACCCTGTCTGTGATTCTATGAACCTACAACAGTAAGTTGTAGATACAGCAGATATTAACCTGATCCCAGGTGAAGTATGCTTGTTTTCTGCAAGTTTTGGCTTAAGCTACGACTGGCAAAATATGAGATCTAGAGTATGGTCCTGATACAACATATTGCAGAGAAGTTTTGCATTTAAGTTATGATAGAAACAAAAGAAAATATTTAAAACTCGCACTCAACAGCCAGTAATCATGACCAAGACTGGAGAGTTGGTCAGACTCAAGTTCCTGAAATGATATATATCTCTTCAAGGCTTAGTCTATGGGAGATGAAAGTGCAAAGGCTGCTTCTCCCTCTCCTAGAGCATTTTTCTTCAGCCTCTTCTGCCCCAGTTTCTCTGTCCTCCGTTGGAGGAGTTTTCTGCCATTCACAGGAGAGCAGCTGAGCAGAAGCTGCCTGCCACCACTGCCCCCCTACAGATGAGCAACACATGCCTCCTACCTTACTGGCTTGGGGATGTGTCAGTTATTGGGTTACAGACATAAATGACAGCTGTGCACTTATACTGAGAGCAAGGAAGTTTATCTGGGATAAATTATCCTTGTTTCCTCCCTGTTTGTTACTGAAAGCAAAAAGGAAGTAAAATGAAACAGGCCTGTTAATTGTCGTCACTGACTGGTGTCAACCAGACACAACTCCTCAGAAGTGGGTGAAACTACACCACTACAAACTGAGGTAGCTAAGCACAGTCTTCTCTCAGTAGAAAGAATTAGGTGCAAAATATTTTTTATCAAAGTAAAAGCAAAAAGAGACCTCACCTCTTTGAATTCAGGGTTATTTATTTATTTTGATTCCAGAAAAACTTGAGATCACTTCTATCTTATTTCAGAATAGTAGAGTCAGTTTGACACTGTTTTTGAATGAGCTGGTAGATAACAGTGAAACACACCAAAACACCAACTTAGACTCTAGCAAAATATAAATATTGAACTTTATGTCTAATTGCCACTTACTAATTGCCACATAAATAAAACTGTTATTGTGTAGCAAGTCATTTGGTTTACATGGTACTGTGCATTTTCAATCAAACACCTGTGAGTTTCTTTTCTTCCTCTACTTTTGTTTAAAATGTATAGCTCCCTTTGGAATTGTTAGATTAATTTGATTTGGTTTATAGTGTGGATGTGAATGGCTCACAGTCCATAGGGTCTAGCATTCCCTTTTATAAGTAATTTCCTTCTTATGGTGCAATTAGGATGCTGTGTGTGTTTGCAATGCACTTCAGCGGTAAGTTTGACAAATGGGAGGTATTAAAAGTTCTGTTACTTTTCCTTCCCGACACAAGCAAAACCTCAAGAACCCAGAATAAGGACAATAGTGCTGTTTCTGAATATATTCAATTCACATTTCCTACTGTGAAACCATACCATAATTTTTATGCTGGTACTTTACTGTGCTGCTGCATTTGCACTTGATGTTTACCTCTGTCAGGGGTTTCTCAGTACTGATTTATTTATCTATGCATGCACAGATCAATACATGCACTTTGAAATGAATCTGAAGTTATTTTTGTGAATGTTAACAGGTGTATACAAAACGCATACAAATATTTACAATGCGTCCAACTCGCTATCAAAACTGAATTTATGGCAAATGATAGGAACATGAGAGTGTCTGTAACTTAGAACAACTGCATAAAAGATGATGAGATGTTTTGAGGGTTTCTTAAGTGGGCAATTACAGCTATACCCAATCCAATGGATATTTTTATTCTTCTGCCTATATGGAAGATGTATAACTGAGACACCCTCAAGGTACACGTAAACCATTTCACCAAACAATTTATTTTTTATGTCAGGTCAGGAAAATATTTCCAGCTCTTTTATGTAAAGGATTACACACATACACAAATAAACTCCTTTATGGAACAGATCCATGTGAAAAGATTTGCACCAGGTTTTAAATAACAAAGTATGTAGAAAAATAAAATTCTAGGGAAAAAAAGATTATTTCTTACAGTGCCCAGTTTTCACTCATTCTTTGGTAAAATCTGCAAACCATTTCCTTCACTGGTATGTCACAGTGCATGTGCTAATGAGAGGTCTTTCATAAGAATATGAAAAATATTCTTATGCTGAAACTTCTGACTTCTCTCCCCTTGCTCAGAAAAGTTACAATCACAAAACCATGAAAGAGAAACAGTACCTCATGACAAAGGTAACCAATCACAAATCATAATATCAAATACATGCAGTTTTCTTTTTCATTGTTCTGAAATTACTTGAACAATTTTAAACAGTGAAGAAAAATGTATTTTAATCTCTCTGCACACTGTTGAAAGCATGCAAAAAGAAATATGAACTACAATTAGTGAATACATCATTTGCAATAATGTGTTCGGCTCATATATTTTTAGAAATGCATCAGCTGTTGAAACGAGGAAAACACAAATCAGACATTAAGAAATAAAGCCACCATTAATATTCAATTTGCTAATGAAAGTAAACCGTGTCAATATTATTTGCTACATGAAATGAATCTATACTCATCTCACAAAAAATCAGAAAAGCACAAGAGTTGATGCTTGTCTGCTCCCAATAGAATTGTATTTCCAGCTCAAATTCTAGATAAGCATAAAGGAGTGAATGTGTAAAAGAACTGAAACTGGCTTGGGATCAGATTCATTTTGGCTCATGAGGTGTGGAGCAAATAGCAGTGATGTGTTTCCAGCTCTCTCCCCACTAGGGGTCCAGGGGGCCCTCACTTAATTCAGGGAAGTTTTAAGTTCCTAAGACTTGTGCAGCTTTTATTAGACATTCTTGTTTAGCTAAATAACCCAACTTGTGAATTAGGCTTTCTGAATCTGCAGACATAATATGAACTCTACTCCACCCTAGGCCCACACCACAAAAAGAGGTGAAGTATTTATCAGTCATCAGTGCCTGCAAGATTCTGTGACTATCCAAACCAATCAGTACCAGATGCAGAGAATCCAAGCCCAGGGAAACAACTATCCCATTGGATTTGCCTATTGGTCTTCAGTCAACCATATTTGTCTGCCTCAATCACCATTAGTCTATTTAGAAGGGGAGAATAATGTTGCCTGTTTCAGGATTAGTGCTGGGGCATAGGATAGTTTTTTTATGAGTAGTTTTTAACCATGGAACTGGAGACCCTTGAGCTCTTATCAGTACTCCTCAATATCAGGTAGCAAGTAGGTCTAGCCACATTTGGCAAATGCTGGCTTGAAGTCTTAACTCAGTAGGGAATTCAAAGCCTTGGGAGAGTCCACTGTTAATCTTGAAAGAGAATATTTCATTACCTGGGCTCGGTCAGCTCCTCATCATGGGAAGTCTGATTCTACCCTTTGAGCATCCCCAGAAGCTCAATAACAAGAAATGCTCCTACATTTTTACTGTCCTCATGTGTTTTGAGAATGCATATCCTCATGTTCTATTTTCTTATTTTATTCATTTCACTGGCTGTTCTATCACATTTATATTATGCTGTGTAGGCATGCTCCTTACTGCATTACCAGAGGCTTGGGTTTCCATGAACAGCTTCCAATTTCTTTTATTATCTACTTTACATTTTTTCTTGCATAAATGCAGAAAGAGAGCTCATAGAGAAACGAGTGCCTTGAGGAGTCATACCAGAGCTTTACAACATGAGGAGGATCTGGAAATGCAAGGCTGGCTAACAGAGGATGTACATTTGTTAATACACACATTTCAATAGTAAGGCTGAAGACACTGCCTGGAACTGAGCAAGTAAATTTTTGTTAGCTTTTTTCAGGGGCTTGTTTGTTTGTTTGTTTTTATTGCTATTTTGGCAGGGTTTTTTCCCATGTTGTTGCAGCATGGGCACCAGCAGTAGAAACACAGGCTTTTTGTGAGCCTACTATTTGAATAAGAAAGATAAATATAAATATGAATATAATACTCTTTCCCTTGCAAACAAAAAGTACTTCTTGTGCCCATTTCCACATTATCAGAAGAGAAATGGCCTCCCCTTACCTGTTTTTGGAGGACAGTACACAAAAGTTTTGTTCCTGGGAAGCAATGACAACACCACTGCAACAATGCTATACCATTAGACAAGCTTATGTTCCAGAGACACAAAGCCAGAGAAGATTTGAACTGCATCTTTATTGATCCTGAAGACATCAGTCAGCCTCTACACACATCAGGCTTCCTAATGGAAAACTGTTCAGAAACATCATTGAAGTGAAACAAATTTTGTTCAACTGTGATCTTTCAAAAAGGAAGACAGACTGCAACACAGTAGAAAATACACATTTGGAGAAGAAAATCTGAACTGGTTTTCCATGTTTTTGCCTTATTCAGACTCAAGGTCTGCCATACAGTTTGACAATTATGCTCAAATGAAACCAGAATATTTCTTTTTAACACTCATACTGGAATTTGATCCAAGTGTCAAAACACAGACAAAACCCAACAAGAGGTCACGCTGGGACTTAACGTGTTGTATTATTTTATTATGATACCATAATAAATCCAGGAAGTATGGTCATAATCAAGAATCAGTACTGTGAAATCAAAGTTCATATCACAATCTCTCAGCTATGTTCTCCTCCGCACCTGCACCAGCATGCTTTGCAATGCAAGCCTTTATGATTATAGGGTTGGGATAAAGCTCAACAACAGTAAAAAATTATGGAATGGTTTTTGTAGCACTTCAAGAGGCAGGTATCTCTGAAATTCACTCTGGCAGTTGATATTGCCTCAAATCCTCTTAGTCTCCAGTCCTCAGAACTGAAGATACAACAAAGTGCTCAATGTAGAAACAAGAGTAGTTATGTGAACAACTAAACAGACATATAAAGAGTGAGTTCTCCTGTTATGTTTTGTTGCAGTAGTTTTTCTGGTTTGTTCCTGGCACAGGAAGCAGAGTGGGTTGTGCTTGAGAAGAGTAATTTAGGATGTTAAAGTTTCACAGTCCATTTGAACACAAGCATGATAAATTTCATGAGATTTTTATAGCTGGTATGATGTGCAACTCTCATCTAGGACTAAATCTCTCCAACTCCTTAGTGTTTTTTGCAGACAGCATGCCTTTTCCTTGGTTCATTCAATAGACAGCCTCAGTGCTTATAAACTCTCTCCAATAACATAGGTTATTTTTCAGATTCCCTTCAAGCTGAATTCCAGCAATGCCTGCACATTAGATTTGCTGTGTTCAGCAAGAATTGAAATGGAAATTTCTGGGGAATATGATGGTTATGACAGTATTTGAGAAAGAATTTGTAGGCAGGTGTGATATAGGCATTTTTCATACCAATTAGAGTCTTGTTTCATATTTGAAGAATAAATATTCCTTTTGCTTTAATTATCAGAGGCTTAGAAGCATATCATACAGATACATTGTATCTGAGAGTGTCCAGTTGTTTTATTACAAGCTCGACCCATTTTAAATGTAAGAAACCTGATGAGAAGCCTGCAAAATATCTCTCTGCTCTTTCAGAAAAAGAAAAAAAACAGCAACAAACAAACATGTTCTTATTGGACATGGGAAATCCTGATGTGCCTTGTGAAGGTCTAGGCACAACGCTCTTTTTTTCTCCCCAGATAAGAACACAAGCCTGGGGTAGATTGTTGCTCAGTGTAAGTGGATTTTGTTTTCAGCTCTGAGTGTTTTTCTATCTCTCTTTGTGACGATTGCAGGTGCCGCTCTCCATGCATTTAGCTGTAAGCATGAGAATCTTCATCCAGACACATCTCTGCCCCTGAAGCATATTAACAATAGTGATAGTTGGTGGTATAGCTTTTACCTTTCTTTTCATTAGGGAGAAAGAAAAGGGGAATGGCACAAATGAAGAGTGAGAAAGTTGAAAAAAGCATGAAATAAAGTTTACCAATCTCGCTCATAATCTGAGAGTGATGCTAAAATAAGTATCTGCTGAGCAAAAGGGACAAGAGCCTTTGCTATCTCACTTCATCTCTAGTAGTATCCTACTCTGCCTCCATACTATGACAGTGGGTCCACACCCCCCATGGCCCTACATGTGCAGCAATACCTGTCTGTAAGTATCAGTTGTCCTGTGAACAGTATACGCTTGCTCTGTGTTGCAGTGAGAGTGTGCATCAGCATCTGAAAAGAGTAAAATCCATCTCTTTGGTACATAACATCTTGTGTTTCTTCCTATTAGAGATTTTTTGATGTGTTTTCCTTTCATCCATCTATCTAATTCTGCTTCCTTTTTTTTCACTATTATTTGCATGAAACCTGGCATTAAGGCTGTTCTTACCAATGACTGCTAGACAGGAATAGCCCTGTGAACCCTAGACAAATTTGAGAATACAGAGGTTTCTTTGCTTTGTGAGACCCAAGTTACAGATAATCTGGTGACCTGGAGAGATGCTTCAGAGAAATGATAGAAAAGCACTGTCTTATGCCCGTTTATGTCCTAAAGCCTGAAGTTAAATAGAGAACTTGGCTTTCAGAAAAGATGAAGTAGGAGACTTTGACTGAAGAGGACTGGAAATGAAATAATAAAAGCTCTGGCACATCTTACCTGTTTTACCTTGTGTGTACCCTCCCTTTTCATAGCATTTAATACTACTGATTAGTTGCTTTCACTAAAACTGTATTAGAAGCACATTTAGAGTGTTAATATCTGTAAATGAAATTCATGTCCCATTTTTGTGTCATGTTCATAGGATCTAATGATAGCAGTCATGAGGTCATTGTTTCTTCATCTATTTCCCATTAAAAATAATCATGCCCTCCTGCCAGATTCATTACAACTTCATGTTACAGAAGATGAAGTCTACGGAAAAACATCACTCAGAATATGAGCAAAACAAGAATAACAGAATCACCACCTATTTCTTGAATTCATCTCTCGTATTATCCTGATTTTAACTGGTTTTGCTCTGATGGTTATGATTCATGCAACTGGTTTCTGAATTTCTAAGTTCATCTTCCACAAAATATTTTGTATTATTGCATCAAGTAGTTTTACCAGGAAATACTGAATATTTGAAGCTATATTACCATGGTTATGTTTGCTTTGGTAAAATTTGTTTTTCTTCCATAAACATATTAATTCTGTTTGGTTTTTAATGACAGATTTAAAAAAAAATTCCTTTAAAGAAACAGGATCGTATTAAGGATGCATATAAAATGAATTATCTTATGCTTTTTTCATTTGGTGGAAGGTACTTCCAATACTCAAAAGTCGTTTGGTGCCCTTACCTGACCTGGATAGTGGAAACTGTGCTTTGCCTCCGGATTTCACTTTTTCCAGTTTGTCATTTTCTTCAGACTCTTACTATCTGTGATATGAAATGCTGTGCACTGATAGATATTGACACATCCTGATTAAAATTCATTTCACATCACCTACTATTGCTTCAAAGGAATAAAGGTCTTTTCTTGAAAGAAAACCTAAGTTTTCTTTGAGGTGTGGAGCATAAAAACTCTGTTTGATAAGCAACATCTGATGATTCTTCTCTTTTCAACTGGTCACTATTGAAAATCCATAAAAGCTGGATTTTAGTTTTGTCACCTCCAGGTGCTGCTGACAGGTAACAAACTGCTATTTGGAAAGCGATGCTTCTCCTTACCAATTTCCTAAGGCAAAAGAAATAGAAAGGTACCACAGCTTGAGGTACAGAATTTGTTCTCATGCCAGCTCAATATTTTTTGTCTCAAGGGAAGCTGCTTCATTTCAATGTAATTTTCTTCTGTTTGTGGTGATTTACAACCTGGTAGTTAAATCCTATTCTGCTTCCACTGCGCTTGCTGGTTGCATGTAACATTCCAGTAACTTTTGCCTCCTTTTTCTGATTCTGAGCAAGTCCAAGTCAATTTTGCATTGCAAGCATATGACACCTATAATGGAAATGGAAGACAGTAAAAAAGCTTGTCCTCTGAAACTGAACTGAACCAAGTAAATCAAAACAGAACACTTATCTTGCATTTGTTGCATGATCTCAAACAGTTTTGATTATTTCCGAGCACCAAATTGCAACCACAAATTTCAACAATGAATCCTGGATTTAGTCCTCAGGGTCATGTGGAAAATAAAAGCATAGATCCTTTGGTCTCATCTCTTCCTTTGGCTAACTCTCTTCTGATTTGTCTTCACTCTGTCACTGATTCCCAACATACAGCACACAATGCAACTGACAGCCAGAAAAAGAAACCCCTCCTTAAAAGTGATAGTGTATTAAGGAGAGATGTGAGTCCTTTATTTCCCAGGTTTACCAGAGAAAAGTAACATATTATAAAACATCACATTACTCATTTTTTGATTTAGTAAATGTGTATTTTTGGCCAGACTCCAAGCACTTTGCAAATTCTTTGAAAATCTGAGCAATAGCAGATAACCTTATAATTCAGACCTGCTTTCAGCAAAAAGTCCTCAGCACTGCCAGTCTTCCCCTGCACACGGCCAATAAAGGCAGCTGGTTTTGGCATAGCACCTCACATGGTACAAACAGACCTTCCACTATGATCCTCCAGCCCCCATTAAGATAGTCTGTCAAGTCTTCTTGTTGCAGGCTCTCACCAGTAAAAATGGTGCCTCCTCATAAGATGCAA
Organism: Empidonax traillii; assembly: GCF_003031625.1. Taxonomy (NCBI): domain Eukaryota; kingdom Metazoa; phylum Chordata; class Aves; order Passeriformes; family Tyrannidae; genus Empidonax; species Empidonax traillii. The sequence goes on along the minus strand of NW_020955247.1, from coordinate 1,540,167 downwards.
TAAAGTTACAGGTCCCAGAAAGTGGCATTTCTACATTAAGAGCAATTAGCCTCGGTTTGCATCAATCTTTAGCCTGTGTCAGGTCTTAAATGCTTGCTGCCAGCTGGCACATGGTCACTGACAATATTGTAAGTAGGCAAAGAAAGTCAGTCCTATTTGAACTCAGCAGTAAGGAATATTAGGAAGGCAGATGTTTGATCTACCAGTAAAGTATGAATAGGACTACAGCTCATAAGAAACTGAGGGCAAGAAGAACAGGTAATCTTGGAATAGGTGAAAGAGTTTAGGAAAAATAAACATCAAAGTTGTCTGCCTCAGAGGTAACTGAGTCTTATGCACAAAGTCCAGAAAAGACTAACATGTAGTCAGTGAAGATAAACCTGTGTTTCGAACTACATCCTTTATACTTGATCTTCTACGTAACTTTCAGTGACACTACAAGATGGCATAAGACAACTTTGCTTTTGAGCAATTTGATTTAAGAAGAACATTTGCTCCATCAGTGAGACTAAGCAGCATGGATAAACAACTGGGCAAAATCCAGTACTTTAGCACAAGGATATCCCAAAGCATATACAACACTAGCAAGATTAGCACAGAACAAAGAGGAAGAACAGGAAGATGAAGGCATTTGTATGCCAGATAACACACCTTCTATTGCTGCTTGTGTGAGTGGGTTGTGTGTTGTGCTGCAATGGAGACTGGGTAGCAGTCACTTAAAGCTCCAACACACTGAACAGACTTGTGCACAATCTCCCATTAGGAGCAGTTGCTTTTACTTTCCGTGCACCTGCCTGTCTTCCTTCCTTCTCAAGAGATGCAGAAGACCTTGTGTCCTTGTTCCTTTGACCTGATTTTATTTCCTCAGCACTTTGCTAGTTTTGATATCAATGTATCTTCCTCCTCTCTTTTTGGCTATAGCTTTCTCAAGTGGAGTGGAAGTGCTGAGTTCAATGTGGGTATTAGCTCACTTATCCTTCCCAAACTTACCTTGGACAAATAAGGGAAAATATTGGACAAACAAGGGAAAATAATACAGAGGAAATCCATTCTGTTCTTTCGGTTTAAAAGGAATCTAAAGGACTGAAATACAAAATCATAAATTTGTACCTGGACATATTACATGGTGTCACAAGCTGTGCCACAGGACCAAGCAGATACTGTGGTCCTGTATTATGACCACCTTGAACTTGTTTGGTTAATGGACACACATCTTCTATTAACAGCCCAGGCACCCCTGAGGCAGCACAAGTGTTGAATCTGCTCAAAAGTTTTTGACTGGGCTACTTAAAACATATGCCTTGCAATGCCATCCACCTTAACTACGCCATCATCCACTGTACAACTCCCTGACTCTAAACAGGAAGCAAATCCAAAAGCCCAGCTTTGACAGACAGCATTCACTTTCAGTTCTGAAAAGATTGTAATTGACATTCCTATGGTCTGGTTTCAAGAATAACATAGATTAAATAAAGAGATGTAGTCAGAAAGCATCATAATCACCCCACCATAATTACCCAGGAAATGCTGTAATCCTGCTGGTCACTTACTAACAGCCCTTTCTTCAGCACAGGCATCCTTTCCATAACTGGAAATGATCCAAAAGCCATGCCAGCTTTATTCAAAAACATGGCAGAAGGAAATAGAATTATAGTAATGGCTGCATCTTAACTGCATATCTCAGTGCAATTACTACAAAAGGTGGAAAAACATGTTTATTGTGAAATATTTGGTAAGAAAAGTGTGGTGGTTTGGACTTGGCTCCCTGCCAAATACCCGAACTCACAGTAACAACCCCTTCCCCTTCCCTTATTTTCTTGGGGCAAAGGAAAAAAACTACAAAAATTGAAGAGCCTGAAATCAATCTAATTATATAAAAATATATATTTTTACATGTATTACAGTTATATACAATTAAAAATACTATGTACACAGCAAAGGGGATCCAAACACCCCTGAAAGGGAAAGGAAAAGGGGAAAAGGGACAAAAAGGGACACAGAATAGATATACATAATCAAAGCCAAGAACTAGCAAAATAACTAAATCTCACCACATCCCTCAGAAAAGCAAGATCGGCAGACACAGCCAGCACTTTCCAATCTCCCATGTAGCAGGCTAGCAGTCATTGCAGGTCTCAGCCTCTAGATAAGCAAGACTAACGCAAGGACCCACTGCCCTGAACCTCACAGGAAGAGAAGAGAGCAAGGTCTCTAATCTCCAACTTATTTATGCTCTGGTTTATGTAAAAATTCATGTGCAATATTGGGAACATGGCCACTTCCTTGGTTACAAGCTGGTTACCAGGAAGGCCTAGACCAAAACCATCACAAAAGTCTTTAACAAACCAAGGTTGGACTTCTTCAAATGCATTTGCCATTCTCACGCATTTGTCTGCATTTGAATCACAGGTTTTGGATTACAGTTTGTTAGTTGTCACCTAGTATTACAATTATGGGTGATGGGTTCAGTTCATATGGATGTCAAACCTGGCGACTACCCCTGCTGCCTTTCCCATCACTGCAACTCATTTTATTTTATCACTATTCTGTACAAGGCCTTTAGAGTGCCATGAAGACAAAAGACTCATTAACCTCTTGCAAGAGGAGATAAATACCTTTCCTACCACCTCTGCTTCCTCTTGACCCCAGTAGCTCTACTTGTCAGTATCAGATTCCCTACCAGAAACATCAAAGTGGTAATAAAGACGCATATTGAGACAATAACAATAGGAATGGCAAAGTTTGTAAAAAAGGGAGTGAGAGGGAAAAGACAGAGCGGTGAAGGTTTAAGATCTGGCAACTGACCAGATCCTGCTGCTGACTGACAGATATTCTACTAATCAGCAGCTGGGATAAGTCATTCAAGGTAGCTTTGTTTCCTGCCTTTTATTTGCCAGAGTAACCACATTAACATGGGTCAATAGTTACAACACCTATAATGTCTAGCACATAAACCATCATCTAACTGCCTGACTTGCTTATTACCATCTGTCACTTGAAAACCTCTTATTTGAACTTGGCTGCTGTAAGCTCCTCATAAAACCTTATTTTTATATTTTTTAATAGCATGAAAAAAAAGGATTCCTGCAGCATTTTTTAGCTCAGTGATGATTCATAAGAGGATAGTACTGTTGCTAGCTACTTTAGTATATTAAATACAATCCCCTAAATGAGAAAACCCAAAGTTAAGACCAGAAAATCATCTATGATAATAGCTTTTAACAAAATGCTGCTCGCTCTCATTATATTTGCATCTCAGTGCATCACAGTCTGTGTTATACTTGAAACAAAAAACCCAAATAGAACAAATAACAACATATACTTAAACATGCTTACAGAATTATGGGGCTCTGAAAAATGACAGGGTATTCTGCTACTAGGTATAAAAAATCACAGATGTTTGATACTGTGAGGGAAATATATTAGGTTTACATTTTATAATTTCAAACCCTATTGTCAACAGGTAACTTGTGCTACTTTATATTCCACTCATCACAGCCCACTATAATTCCTTCTGGCACTACCAAGTAAAATATATCCCTCTGTGCTGACACTACTTATTGTTTTTTGTCTCCTATAAATGATTTGTGCCTGTGCTTTGAATTTTTGTAAGACTATTTCCAGAAGCTTTAAAAAGAAACAGTACATTCAGCAGAGCAGACATGCTAATATTTTAAGAAACAGGAGAAAACATTTGGTTCATTGTCTGACCCTGCTTAATTTTCTTCCTGCTGCTTCTTGCCCGAGTCCCCGTGGCCCCTCTTTTCTGTTCAGGCTCATCAAGTAGTCATGGAATCTATTAAACTACTTGCTTTAGGCTATTTGAGCACACGAGTGCTGCTCACTCCAGCCCATATGTCATATACTGAAATGAATCAAGAATCAGTTTTTCTGTTTGAGTATAATGAAATGTTGGTTAGGCACACCTATCTCCCATCAGTGGATGAAGGAAATACCACACATGGTGAAAACAGCTGTGAGTATGAAAGGGGCCCTCTTTCATCTTGTACCTTAAGCTAATCAAAAAAGTCCATTAGCAGTCTCTAGTCTTGGGCCTGGCAAAGCTGGCAGATGGAGCAAATGTCTGTTTACTTACCAAAAAAGCCCATATGATTTGAAGCCAAGAAATCTGGTTTGTTGGAGATTTTTTTTCTGTGACTTCTGACACTAGAGTACTTTTTAAAATTATTTTTGGTAAAATAATGTAATTCACAGAATCACAGTCACAGAATCACAGAATGGTTGAGGTTGACAGGGTCCTCTGGATATCATCTAGTCCAAACCTCTTACTCATCATAGAGCTGGTTGCAGCGGAGCATGTCTAAGTGGCTTTTAGGTATCTCAAAGGACAAAGATTCCATAACGTCCCTGGGAATACGTGCCAATGCTCACAAGACAGAAAGTGTTTTGTGATGTTCAGAGGAAGTATTCCATGTTTCAGTTTGTACACATCACCTTGTCCTGTCACTGAGCACCACTGAAAAGAGTCTGGCTCTGTCCTCTTTACACCCCCCTTTCATACCCTTGTGCATATTGACGGGGTCCCCATATGTCTTCTTTTCTCCAGTTCCAACACGTTCAGCCTTTTCTCATAGGTGAGAGATACTTCAGCCTCTTGTCATCTTTTGGGGCCTTCCCCTTGGTGAAACCATGCGGACTATTCCTGATATTTTCTTGTCCTTCTTGTGCCTGGAAATGGTTTCCAGGATTAGCAGCTCCACTGCCTTCCCAGATATCAAGATGAGGCTGATCTGTCTGTAATTCTCTAGGTCATCCTTCTTACCCTTCTTGAAGATGGACATTGCATTACGACATTTGCTTTCCTCCAGTCTTTGTATATTTCTCCCAGCTGATAGGATCTGACAAAGATTATTGGGAGTGGCCCCTCAGTGACATCTGCCAGTTCCCTCAGTGCTCATGAGTAAATCCCAGCAGGATCCAAGGATTTACATAAGTCTGGTTTGTTGAAGTTTTCTCTGACCTGATCGTCTTCCACCAAGAGTACTTCTTCCTTGTTGCAGAGGACCTGGGATTCCTAAAGGCCAGTCTTTCTAGTAGAGGCTGAGGCAAAGAAGCCATTCAGTACCTCAGCCTTTTCCATGTCCTGTGTAACCAAGTTCACTGGGACCACAAATTCCCTCATCTTCTTTTTGCCACCTATGTACTTACAAAAGCCCTTCTTGTTGTCTTTGAGGTCTTTGGCCATGTTCAATTCTTTTTGAGCTTTAACTTCCCTGTCTTTATCCCAGGATGCACAGACAGTGCATTTTTTTTTTTTTTGGGGGGGGGGAGGTGTGTGTGTGTGTGTGTGCGCGCGCGCGTGTGTGTGTGTGTGTGTGTGTGTGTGTTGAGTTTGGCGAGAAGCTCCTTGTTCATCCACACATACCTCCCTTTTTTACACTTCCTGTGATGGAAATAAAGCATAGCATCCATTGTGAATTGCCTGCAATAATAAACATTTCTTGAACATTGCCATGCCAAAATTTTAGGTCATAAAGAAAACTTATTCAGTAAAAACATTAGTTTTAGTTTCCTTAATTTTAATATATGACATAATAGAGACTGGACAAATGGTTGATTTAAACACCATTACTACCTATATAATTAGACTAATATTTATGGAACTAATTTTTCAGGGTTCACAGCAGGTTTCACTACCTAATTGAAAAAATAGAGAAAAAACATTACCCCTACAACTGAGAAATTCAAGCAACTATTTTGCCAACAACATTAGAGACATTATCAGTGTCATGACCTTTGGCCTTTCATACTTTCAAGAGTTGTCCCTAGGGAAATCATCTGCTGGAATGTTAATCTGTTGCTTCTCTGACCTTCTACACATGTACCGCATTATTATTACAACCACATGCTTCCCTTTTCATGCTGTCAGTCTGACAATGAGGCCAACAGGCAATTCATCTCCAGACCAGATAGTTGGAACAAAGTGGATACCAGTAAATTAAATTACATTGAAAATGGATATTTCTAAAATCACAGTAAGTCTTCTTTTCTGCAAAAGATCTAGCTTTCTAATCATACACTGTGCTAGGTAACAAGTTTGCAGAAACTATATAATAAGGGTTCAGAAATAATGCATGGAATTATCACAGTCCTGGCATTTGTTTCAAGCTTTTCACAGCTTATTGTTAAAATAAAAATTTCCTTCTCTACAGATTTATTATTTGAGATTTTCCAGCCCATACTGTACCTCTTCCTTTTATCTGACATTCATTTCATCTCCCAAACTTAGCATGACTGTCACTATCTCAGTGTGTCTTAAAAAGCATAATAACATTAGTGGTAATAATAACAATAATAACAATAAGATTTAGCACAGTGATTGTTAGAAAATAAAGACGCTGACAATCAGATGCTGTGTTTTTTATTCATGCTTAGAGTGAAGAATATTTTTATCAGTCTTCTTACGATGCTCCATGTCAAGATGCATGTATTTCCCCTTTCAAAGGCAGAAACACAAGGAAAGGTATAGCTACATGCAAGTTCCACCAAAAATTAGTTCACTACTTGAATTTCTTGTGTGCTCCTGAATTGCATCAACCAGCAAGTCTGCTGTAGTAAAACATGATAATTGTTGTGAAAGATCTCAGTATTTTAATTTGTTTAGATTTTTTTTAACTTCATCTCATTTGAGACATTAAATATTTTGATACCTCATTGTCCAAGAGAGGACTCCTTCAGAAATCTTCCAGATACTTGTGTTATAAGTTAGTTTAAGAATTTAGACAACTCAATTCCAATTAAAAATTGATAAATTTATTAAGCAAGCGATAATAAAGCAAACAGCGCTGGGTGGTCTGGGGGGCAAGTGCTCCGCCCGAGACACACACACCTTGTTTGAAAACCGGGCTTTTTGTACTCTTTCGATATCAGTTGTTGAATATTCATTCATTGTCCGTTTGTTGCCTTAAAAGGTAATTCCCCTGCTTTGGAGGTGGGTGTTACCTTTTGGTTGGTTGTAACTTATCTCCCCTGGGCTCGTACAGGGGGGGCCTTGCATCATCCCCACACTGCAAGGCATGGAGGGCCTCTCTCTGTATCCACATGGCACAGAGAAATATATTTTCATTTATAATTTGTTCCCTGTTCCCGGCCGCAAAAGATTCCCTGGTGTTAGGTCCAGACAGGACCCTTCACCTTACAGACTCCACGGTATGCCTAGAAGTTAGTAAATATACAGAAATAGTTTTTTTATTAGTACCCCCTTTTTATTTTAATTTGTTTGGAATAAAAACCGGTGCCTTCACTTATCACACTTGCACCGCTGACAAAACAGGCTGAAAATATACTTACTATCATGACAAATTATATAGTTTGTTTGAACTATATGCAATCTATTTTGGGATTGTAAGTCCTTAAGCCTAGGGTAGGTTTGGTCTTCAAAGCTGTTCAAACATCTCTGGCAACTAGCATAACAGTGATACTTAACATGAATCTTGTATTTAAACTACACTGAAAAATCTTGTTTCGAAACTGTCATTACAGAGGAAAATGATAAAAATGAAGTTCATGTTTTGATTTTCTAAAGTGACACAAACATTAAAAGTACCTTTTATGCATTTTTTACCCTCTAAATAGAAGCTAACATGTTTTCTAAGTAAAACTAAAATCATCTTTTGAGGCCTTTCATTCTGAGATCACAGTGATGAGGAAAAAAGACTACTTAAGAAAAAAAATGGAAGATTAAAGGGCAGCAGATCACAGAGTTCAAATTATATATGTCCTGGGCAAGAAAAAGGTGCTGCAGAAGAATGTCAAGAATGCTGGGCTTTTGTCTTACTTTCAAAGAAACATTTCAAATTAATCTACCTCTGCCATAGCTGTAATAAAGTTGATTGACACATTAAATTATTTAGGATGCAATCTTAAATTTTTGGGATATTAACATCCAAACTGACATTTCAACACTTTAGAAAATTTCTCTAGTTTTCCTTTGAGGCAAGCAGACAAGAAACATTGGTAAAGAATCAACAATATATATCCAATACAAATCATGTGAAAAATCTACAAACCAGACTGGATAATGTTTAGGCAACAATTTGTGAGCAGGAGTGTCTTTCCCTAGAGTGACCAGAAATTAGTAAATAAGTAAGATAAGTTAAAACATAAGTAAGATAACTTCAAACATACCCACATGAAAAAGATTGTTTAAATACTATTCTGTGAACTTGACCAAAACTCCAATAATCATTTACTCTTAATTGTTTTTCATTAGTGATAATATTAGAATTAAAAACTGGGCATGGAAACACAGGGTCATGGAAATTATGATAAAGTAATAAAAAAGTAGAAATTAAGTCGAAAGGGGGTAATATCCAAGTAAAATGCATTTTAAAAAAATAAGGGTTTAATAGTGTTAACAATGACAGATAGAAACATTCATTAAAGCAGAAATTAAAATTAAAAATAAATTTGTTACTGCCCGTAACCCAATTTTTACCTTGAAAGATAAGGAAATCCCTAACCACAGAGCACAGAACGAAAGATGAAATCTTGTCCTAAAAACATTTAAATTATGGGGAGAAAAGTTCTCAAATTTGAGAATCTGATCATTTGGCATTTCAGAAAAGAACAGCATTAAGCACTGGCAACACTAGCAAAGATAAAGTATGTGCTGCATCCATAGAAACAGCAAGTATCCACAGAAATTGAAAAATTATTAATCAGGGACTTCTTTTTGAAACTGGAACAAAGGGTGTCATAGAAACCATAAATTCATAAGCTAAATCTCTGTGTTCTGAAGAAAATGGACTGAGAGCCTATTTAAGGATAAAATAGTACAAGACCAGGGTAAGACTAATTCTTCAAGGTCAAATGAGCAGACTTTAAAAGAGAAATCATGTCGGAGTCCTTTTGAGATCAGTTGTTTGTGCTTTAAAAGAGTTGCTAGCAGTTACTTAGCTTTTCTTAAGGCATTTGAAAAGTACCTTGAAAACAGACCATTAAGTAGTATAACAAGAGATGAAGAGACGATATAACACTGTGAATAGGAAACTAATGAAGGAAGAAAGATATAACAAATGAGCCACATCAAACTTAGGTCCTTTACTGTGGTTTAGGTACATAACACAGTGTCAGACAATGAATACAAATAAGCAAGGATGGGGTTGCCTGGAAAGAGCAATATTGCAATTTATTAAAGATTCAGAAATTAAGATACAAGAAGTGTCATGTGTTCTTACGAATCTTGATGTCTTTAAAAATTACAAAATTTGGTTATTTAATTTCTGACAGTGTGCCCAAGCGACCAAGAAGGCCAGAAGTGTCCTGGCTTGTATCAGTAGTCTTGTGGCCAGCAGAACTAGGCAGGTGACCATCCCCCTGTACTGGTGAGTTTGCACCTTGGAGACTGTGTTCAGTTTTGGGCCCCTCACTACAAGGCAGTGAGGTGTTGAAGCATGTTCAGAGAAGGGCAACAGAACTGGTGAAGAGTCTGGACCACAAGTCTGATGTGGAGCATAGTTGGTGTTGGAGTTGTGGAGCTGGGAACGTGGGGTTGTTTAGTCTAGAGAAAAGGTGGCTCAGAAGAGACTTTATTGCACTCTACAACTGCCTGAAAGGAGGTTATATGAGGTAGGGGTGAGTCTCTTCTCCCAGGTAACATGAGAGCATGAGAAGAAATGGCCTGAAGTTTCTCCAAGACAGATTTAGATTAGATATTAGAAAAAAATTTCTTCCCCAAAAGGCTGATTGGGAATTGACACAGGCTGCCCAGCGAAGTGGAGGAGGCATCATAATTGGACGTATTTAAAAGACATGTAGATGTGGTGTTTAGGTACTTAGCAGTGGACTTGGAAGTGTTAGGTTAATGGCAGGGCTCAATGGTCTTAAGGGTTTTCTTCAAGATAAAAAATTCTATGAATTTATGGTATTGGATCCTTTAAAATTCATCTTTCCAAGCTTTTATGTACAAGTTAGAAACAGTTCTAAGAGAAGTGAAGGATGACATTGAGAGCCAAATCACATGAACCAAAGGTCTGAGATTTTCAGAAGTTCTGACCACAGGAACAGATTTTCCTGGTGGCTGCACTGTGGGGTGAAGGGCACGTGCCCAGTTTCAGTGCAGTCACACATGTGCAGCCTGCAAGGTGCTGCAAGGGGACAGCTATTGCCCCCACTCAGCCCTTCCTGTCTCGTCACCTTCCCAAGGAGCTTCCCACCCTATACCCAGGGATGCTTATGCTGGGAAACATAAACATCCAACCTGAAGCTAGAAAGGACCAGAAAGGAGGTACCATGCCACATGAGGGGTCTTAGTTCAGAAAAGATAATAGAGAAGGGAAAGAAAATCTTAATAACAGCTGCTGTGACAGACATCAGAAAGAGAAGATTCCTGGAGACTGGCACAAGCCTCTCCCCAAAGACCAGTCCCTGGCAGAGCATAAGCTTGCCCTCAGCTCTGTTCAGTTCTTGCTCTCTTTGCTCACTACAGCAAAGTTATTCCAGGGCCCTGGAAGCGTGATGTGGGGTGAAGAGCTCATTTTTCCTCTCAGCTCTCCAACAGTGCCCTGAGGATGGGAGGAATTTGTTTAGACTTGCTTCACTACAATCAAATCAGAGGATACACCTATGTCAGGAAAGAAAGCAATGTCCTAAACACCCCTATATGACTGTTATCTTTTCAGATGCTAGTTTGGACAGAATTGTGCCTAGAATGCTCCAGGACCAGACCTGTACCCCCCGCACAGAACAGGTGCCCTCTCAGTCAGGCAATATCCCTCCAGTTTCAGTATTAGAAACAATCAGCTAGAATAACCCATTTCACCTAAATGAAAAACTGATGAACTATTGAAATGCATTTACCACACATAATGTCCTGATTCTCCTGATTAGGAAAAAGAATAACACATTTCATTGCAGCAACCAAACCCATCCAGACTTTCTTGCTTTGATCCCTTGTGTGCCCTGGGTACCTCTTCCGCTGCCTATAGCTGTGTCTCCTAAATAAAATATATTTAACATGGAGACTCTGCTTTGCCTCTGCAGTTTGTTCTACCATGACAAAGTTGCTCCTAAAAGAGAGTGTCAGCACTCTGCCAGAACCTGCCAGATAGTTCTCAATATACTACCCAAAAAAAAATATACCACCATTCTTGTGACTTTTTAGTCTTTCTATGATGTCCCAGAGAATTACTTTGATGTTATTTCTACCTAAACTGTTCATGGTATTCCTGCTAATTACTGGGCTATTTACCCACTACATATGTAACTAAACCTCTCCAACTGTCATATTGAATGCAATATATTTTCTTCCTGGTGCTTCTGCTGATTTACTTATTTCAGGACATTGCTTGCTTTAATACCACTGTGCAGGTTCTGTATTCCCACTGCACACATTTTGTTCTCAGAAGAAGTGCCATTTATTTTTGTCCCTGAGAAAGGTCATAACTCATGAATCATGGGAATAATTAAGAAAAATTGAAGTGTTTTTCCCATAGAACAGATGGTAAGGTCCCCAAACTGAATTAAAGTATATTACGTATAAAAATGACATTTCATGAAATTTGATGCACAAGGACTATACATGAAGCCAAATTTTCTGCAATACTTTTTATTTACAAGAGAAGTATTTGTTAATATTTATAAAAATGTCATTCATGCCCCGAAAATATTTTTATTCATTTAGGATTTGAGAAGTTTTATTTTCTGAGTTACTTTTTTCTAATACCAGAAGACAAAAATGAAACATCAGTTACTAATGGTTTGAGATATAAATATGCTGATATCAAAGTACATTTATGTCATATTTCAAAGTAAACCTCCATACAGATATTGACATCAGTTCAAACAAAGTACTAACAGTGATTGTGTGTCACTCAGTCTTAAAACATACTTGTCAGAAAATAAGCAGCAAAAAAACTGAGACTGTATATAATGAAGGTGAAATGAAAGCAGAAGTATAGCACCAGCACTGCAGAAGGAAAAAATCAGCAGAGTAAGGAAAAACTAGTTCATCATTTTCAGTATGGGCAATTGTGGGAATTATGCTGTAGTATCTGTTGCATATATAAAGAATGCAACATGATCAGTCTTTATCCCTGGCCCATAAAAGTGAGCGCAATTATTCACTAATTTGAAGTGAAACAAACATTTAATAGCTTTGCTGGGACAAACATTTTAGCATAATTTTCAGTTTTAATGACACTAGCAAAATCTTTGCATTTTACTTCAAAAGTAAAGAAATTTGTTCTTCCTACTAGTAGACATTTTTTGAAGTAAGTAAATTTTTTTCAGGTGTATTTTGTACAGATGTGTTTGTATTTTGATGTATTTTGTTACTCTCTATCTCATATCTGTGTTTTTACATTTCCCTTCATCTCCATCTGAACCAAATGCCTGTCTAATGACTGTGTCTCTGATCTAGGGCTCTTATAGAGCTACTAAAGTTTTCACTACCTGAGATTTTTAAGTCTATGTATTGAAATATCTAAAAATCTTTGTGTAGGCATATTTCTCTCACAGACTTCAGTTTAGTTTAAGCTAATGCTAAATAGTGCTTAAAGAAAATAAAACTTCATACAAACAAATTGTCTTCCTACAGTATTTCTGAGGGAGTTGTCTTTGAGCTATATTCCTGCTAAAGCTGTATTTTCATATCCAACAGCTGCAGATCAGTAACCTAAAAATCACTGAAGATACATTCCTTGAATTTAAGTCCTCAAAAAATCCACAGAACACTAAGTACCAGAAAAATTAAAAGTTCAAAGGAACTAGGGGGTAAAATTTTCTTTATATTATCCAGACAGATCTTGCACTTCTCCTAAACAGTAGGCTGGCAGCTTGGATTTCTTTATTTTGTTAGGTTTCTTTTGGGCTTTTTGTTTGCTTGGGGAGGATTTGAGCCTTCTAGTGATGAATATGTGCCAGTAATCCCTGGAGGAATTTAGTTTCCACACATGGATTCGAGACCTTCTTTCACCAGTGCATATGAAAGTATGCCTTGTATGTTGTGGTAAATTCATTTTCCTAAATGAAATATCTTTCATTCAAGTAGTCATTTCTATGGCTAATGCAGACATGGTCTCTGACTCAGAGAAGTAAGAGCTTAGTCATGCCTAAGAGTTTTATAGCTTTATAACTGTAAACCAGATATCTATTTTAAAAATGTATTTTTCTGTAAATGATGTTGTTTAAATTGTTGTATGATAATTGCTTCTGAGCAGATCAGATTCTTCTGTCCTCTGTATCAGTAAAAAAGCTCTTCTTACAGCATTTCAAAAGCACCTACTCTTTCATTTGCGGGTTTAGATTTTCTTCAAAGGGAACCATCTTAGTACCTTCCATAGAGTAAGAACCTTCTAAAAGGGTTTCATAAAAGTATTTGATAAAGATCTAAAGACAGAGGAAAGCCTTTGATATATAATGAAATAACTTTGAATCGTTCTTCCACATGCAAGAGCAAGACAATGTATCTTTTTAAAGAAGCATAATCTACTTGGCACACAGCATCAGTACAGAGGCTCTTTTTCCCATTTACTGCTGAGCAAAAGTCATGGCAATAATCTAGCATTAGTTTACAAAATCAATCACTGATTATTAAAATAAATATATAAATAAATGAATAAACTTTCCTTTTTGGGAAAAAAAAATTAAAAGAAGGATATAAGTATTGAATTTAAATAAGAGGAACTAATATGGCCAACACCAAAAGTTCAATGTCTGATAATAGAAATAGGATATCAATATACCACCTGTGATCTGGAAAGGACTAAGAAAAAGTTTAGTTTACATGAAGCTTCATGTCAAATGGACTTATTTTATGCTAGTTTTCACTGACTAGCAGATGGCTAACAGAAGACTCAACACAAAAATTTGAGGAACTGAGCTGTAGATCAGAGAGAAAGCAGGTTTTGTGGCCTGGTGAGATGGGTAGGACTGTATATTTAACAAGATACCATGGACTCTCTTAACAGTCCATGCAGAGTGAGCATTTAGGCACTAATTTAGGCACTCATATTCTTCCAGTCTTATAAATGGTACCTGAAGCATTGTTTTTTTACATAAATCTAAGACTAAGGTTTGTCATAAATGTTTTCTACTTTCTAATTCCTTATTAATATGTGACTTTTTCTTGTGCTTCTTCTCACTTGCCCTCTTCCTCAATGTAGTCCTCCCTGATTAGCCCAGTTTCTGAGCTACTCTTTTCTGCTACATTTCTTCCAAAACACAGTATTTCTAAGTTAATTTTATTATTTGAAACTTGTGATTATTTTTTCTGTTAGGATAGTCTAAAGATTGCATGGTGGTCACAAATCAATGTAAAAGACATCACCAAATTTTGAGCAGTTTACTCTAGGAGGCTGTCTTTGTTCATCACCCTCTGCATCACCAGTTGTCTTCAGACTATACTTCCAGTGAATAGGTGAGCGCATGAATTTCAGACATGTGGTGCTGCAGATCCTGATGCCAATAAAACAAGAAGGATTAAATACTCACCAAGACAGAAAGCATGAAGTGCAAAATCTGACCACATTTCTGTTGAATTGCAACAAATACCTGAAGATTGCTTTTTCTGCTTTTTCAAGCTTGACTCTTGAATTTGTTTCAAGCCTCTTCACTGCCTCTCTCTCCCTCACTTCCTCATTTTCCTCCCATCTCTGTGTTTTGCTGACTGGGCACTCTGCTCTGTTCCACACATGATGCCAGCAGAGTAACACTGATTAAAAACATTGATAATGATGGATGTCAGCAAGAATCCTCAGGAGCATCACTCCTGATCCCCACCAAAGGGAGGAGAAAGACAGTCAAAATGGAGCAATACTAACCAAAATTCAATGACTGCTGGTAACTACACAAGCTTGAGTCAACACACTTATACCTAAAAACCTCACTGTTTTGAAACTAGAGTACTTCTTCATGTTAAAATCTGTGCTAACTCAGATCAGCTTAGACAGAATGAATGATAAAGAATAACAAAATAATCTGGTAATTTTGAGAACCCCCATAAATTTGCTGCTGTAAAGTAGTGGGCTGTGCTCCCCTTTTTTAGGTAAGCTTTAAGGATAGCTATATAGACCTGAGGTTGTGTAGGCTGAAGAACTCTCCTGACATCAAACAATGCACTTTGCAAGTGAAGCTACAGCAGAGTTTGTCTCCACTAATGCAATCTATTTTATTTCCCTGTTATAGCAACTATTTTACTTCTATACCTGTGGAGAATAACTATTAATGAAGGTACCCTTTCTATCATGAACTCCCTTCAGGTTTTAGGTGTTTTTACCAGGATATCCTGGATAATGCTTACATCAAATCCCATTATCAATGTGAGACATTATGGAAGGGATCAGTTACATGATCAAGTTGCAAGTGTATGATGAATATCAGCTAGTGTAATAAGTTGTGGGTTGGCTCTTAGCCTACTGCAAGTGTAAGGTAACTTAAATATTTTTATTTAAGAAAAGGACTTTTACCTTACTTTGTCGAAAGCTAGAAGCAAGCACACAGCCTATTACTACAGTTCAGCTGATATGCAGCAAGTTTTATTGTGTTTGAATTCATGAGATAAATCAATAAACTGACAGTTACCATGCACAGAAAGGACAAATTTGCTTATCCTTTTGTAGTTAAGAGTAACATTTCATACTGATCCAGAACACTGGGGATCCTTCCCAGGCTCTGCACTGCACTGAGGAAGGAATGACTCTTAGTGTCCACATCCATTTAGCTGCACAATGGATGCATTAATACAACAAACACAACACCATGACCCTTGATTCTTCACCTTTTTTCAGCTAACTCCAAAGAATAAAGAAAGGATGCATTCCACCAAGCAGTTGTGATAGAAAGTGAATAAAGAAAGAGGCTGGCAGGTTTTTTGGCTATTGCCCTGGAGGTGATATATGTAGCTAAAACAGAATATTCACTTATTAAAAAATTGCTGGTTTTACAAAGTAGTACCATATACAGGCCCTAATTTACATATTACATTAGAAAATGAGAAGTAGTTCAGCACTGAGACAAATGTTTCGATATCAGAGAGCTCCAGTTCATTTTTTTGTGTTTTTAGTGCTTCTGGCTTCTTTCTGTTTTACATTATGTTCTACTTTCATAGAGAAGAAAAGCTCAGTTTACTGGTGATTCAACAGATGACCAATTTTCTAACTAGAAGTTTTAGACTCAGTTATGATGAAATTTCAGTAATTTAATTGAAGTTACTATACATGCCATGCCTCTGCAGACTCCTTGTTTTAACCTTCTAAAAATATTTCTCATCCTCCATTTTTAAGGATTAGGAAAAAAGCAAAGAAACCAGAAACCAACTGGAAAAAAAAATCACAATCAAATCTAATCAAAATCAATAATAGGGAGACTTATAAAATTCTAACCAAGATACACATTTTAAAAAATATCTTGTCTGCTTCTTTTCCTCCAACTCCTGACTTTTCCATTACCATCATCAAGGCACTCACCACCTGGCTTCACAGACAATAGAGAAGATGTGGCACAGGAAAGAAATGGGATCACAGAACAAAAATCAGCCTTTGGACAAAGGAGATTCATGATTCAGAAGTGGTCCAAGGCCATGCTGAACTTCCGCTACAGTACCCCAACCCCGTTGTGAACCATCGTTCAGCTATTTCAGATGTCCCTTTCACAAAGAACTTCATGAATTGCAAATAAACTTGTACTTAGAGATTAAACCTCTTGTTCACCAGAAGTCAGAGTTCTGGCAAACAAAGAACTTCTAGACAGCAAGGGGAAATCTAGATTCCTGCTGGTTTTCACCTCATTATACTCTCTGTGGGTTTGTACAGTTAGTTTAAATGTGCGTAAAGGGTGGGTACAGGACTGTTCATGTTAGCAGACTTTTGCAATCCTTTCCTCTTTTTGTGAAGCAAATTTTATCTCAAAGAAGAGAAAATGGAAGGATGAGAGGAAAAGAATAGTAGTGGAAAACAGGAGAAGAGAAGCAAAAACTAGGAAAGCAAAGTGAAGACAGAAAATGCTAGCACTAGAGAATAAAATATAATCACCTCCTGGAGAAAACTGGCAAAGGGCTCAGATTCAGGGTGTGCGGAATAATGGTAGAAATAGAAGGTTGAAAAAAAGCTGCCAAGTGAATAAAGCAAGGAGAGAGTGTGCGAAGGAGAGTAATAGAGGATGCCCTTTAACTTTAGATCTCCAATTTCATTACAAAGAGATAACCATCATTACTAACTAGAGATAGAAAACAAAAGCTCAGAGGGTGGGATATGTGGATGAAAAAAATTAGATATTAGATTAAGTAAAACGTTTGTGTATGAAAAATAAAGGAAGGACACAGGAAACACTGCAGGGAAGGAGATGGCACAGGAAAGAGAATGCCAGCAATAGAAGAAGAAAAAAGAGAAGAGGAAAAAGGCAGAAAATGACAGAGCAGAAATGAATAGGAGAGGGTGGAAAGAGAGAGATGAACAGCAGAACAAACAAAAAGGAACAAAATCAAATTTAAAATGAGATGAAAGGGATAGCCTCTTGGTAACTTTATTGTAAATCATTTATTCCAGTCATTTTTTAGAGCAAACTCAAGGTCCCCACACCACACTGCCTTGAAGACAGATATCAAGACAGATATCAATAAATAGAGTGAAAAAAGAGGAAAAAAATCTCCACAATGAGCAGTCTTTCAGCTCTAATAGCAACACAGACTTTATACCAGACTACACTGCCAGCAGTGTGTTTTAAAATACGTAAAATTCTGAGATAATAAGACACATATTCACTTACACACTGGACATCACATCAGAGACCCTAGAGTGCCACTTCAGAATGCAAAGAAGACTGAATGTCTACACACACCTCACTTCTTGTAAATATAAATGTATCAGATTCAGCAGTCTTTCACCTACAGATAGGATTTGGCTCATAGCTGGCTGAAGAGACAAACTGGACTTTCTCCAAATCCATAGGGTCTTCTTAAAACAGAAAAAGTGTTATTAGTGTGGCATGTAAAAGCCGTGGTATCTCAAGCTCTCTGATCTAACTATGCAGCTCAGTTACAGTATCAGTCATTAGAAAAGAGTATAATCTTTGAGTATACTAAGTTCTGAAATGTGAAAGTCCTTGTTTTACATCAGTTTCAAAATTCTCCCTGCACTGTACTTTGTTACTCTGCATCCACAGTGTCCTTTAAAAGGAGACTATTCAATCAGTTTACTGCTTTGTTCAGTGTTTGGATTATTTCATGATCATTGTTTTAACCTTGCCTGACCATACATTTGCTTTAAATTAGGACTTCAAAAATACTCCTTGCCCCACCTCCCTGTCTTCACAAGCGAGATTTGCTCTGTTTCAGGCAACTTTGGTTTGTTTTTCTTTTCCCAAGAAGATAATTGACATAAAACAAGGAGGAACTGATTAGGCTATGAATAGGCTATTTTCAAGGAAATGAGCAAGGGATTGAGAGGTTACTCTAAGAGATGCTGCAGTCTCAAAACTCCCATTGTAGTGAAGATGCAGGAGGACTCAGAACCCTGTCAGGTAGGTAGCCAAGGATCTACTGAAAATGAAGTCCAGAAGCTGGTCACTGCCCGTACTAGAAGGAAATCTCCTACTGAACACTTGACAATGATGAGTAGGACTAGGGGATAGATAGGCCACCTAGGGCAACACAATCTACCCTTGCATCACAACCTCCTCTGTTAAGGGGCAAGGAAGGGAGGTTGTCATATGTGACTCCCTTCTACGGGGAATAGAGGACCCAATATGCAGATCAGACATAGCCCACAGGGAAGTCTCTGGGTAAGGAACATTACTAGAAAACTCTTCTAAGGCCCTCTGACTATTGTCTGTTACTGGTTGTTCAAGTAAGCAGTGACAAGGTAACAAAGAATGTCCAAGGGCAATAAAAAAATGGATTTTAGTGCCTTGGGATGACTTGTTCAAGGATCAGGAGCACAGTATTGTTTTCTTCCATTCTTCCATTAGCAAGGAATAACTCTGAAAGGAACAGGTAGATCCATCAGATCAACAAATGTCTCTGAGGCTGTTGTCTTTGGAAAAATTTAGAGTTTTTTGGCCATGAGAGGATCTGTGGTCACCTGGTGAACTGACACCTGAGGGTAAGTGCCTTTTGCAGATGGGAAAAATGTTTTTAACACAGGAGATAGCAGGAATTTCCTCATGGAAAGGGTTATCAAGCATTGGAACAGACTGCCCAGAGAAGCGGTGGAGTCACCATCCCTGGAAAATATTCAAAAATGTGTGGATATGGCCCATGAGGACATGGTTTAATGGTGAACATGGTGGCGGTGCTAGAATGATTGTTGGATTTGATGATCTGAGAAGACTTTTCCAACCTTAACTATAATATAATTCTTTACAACTGATCACATTTACAGGAGTTACTCTTCAGATTGCTCCATGTCCACTTTTGCATAACTTCCTTCGTGACTACTGCACTGAATAATCTGATGATTTGAGAACGCACCACCACACCCAACAGGCAAAGGGTTTTTGAGGACACTTTATTAAAATGCTCTGGAGTTGCAAAACTCAGCTTTAAAGTAGGAAGTTGCTTGAGTTAGTGGGAGATCAAAGAAGCTATCCCCTGAGTCAAAGTGAGCAAAAGCTTTTCTTTTACTCTAGAGTTTTTTATGAGGCATGACGTCTCCCCAAAAGTCAAGAGCACAGGCAAAACTCCTCCACATTCCACCTACCACTGCAGCA
Source organism: Empidonax traillii (assembly GCF_003031625.1). Lineage (NCBI taxonomy): Eukaryota > Metazoa > Chordata > Aves > Passeriformes > Tyrannidae > Empidonax > Empidonax traillii. The sequence continues at coordinate 1,520,502 of NW_020955247.1, read as the reverse complement.
TGTCAGATCTTTAAAAAACTTATAATTATCTTGCTTTTTATTTCTGGTTGTTGTCACCCCTAGTGTCCCAAACCTCTCATTTACCTGTTAGTGGTCTCCTTCACACCTCTGCTTTAAGAGTTGGGACATGATAGTTTTCCTTTGCATAGACTAAAGTCAAGCCTAATGTTGCAGCTGCTGTGATGTTAAAGCCATGTTATGTGGCTTCTTTGTAGATTACAGAACTTTAGCTCTTACACCCTAAAAAAGTTGAAATAACTAAATGAAAGACAATAGGCCTTATGTATGTTTTTACTTCAGTCCATGAGTAGATTATTTCCTTATCTAAAGGATAGTCATTCTACCTAACCCTCTCTGTTGTGTCAGTCTTGACAGAGGTTGCAATCTAATTTACAGTCACAGTGCTGCTACCTGTACAACAGTTTCCTTCTCTTTTCCTTCCTCCCTTCATATGTCTGATGTTTGTGCACAGGAAGAGAAGAGATAGAAATTCTTGGGAACTGGACATTTTTATGCTTACAGCAACATCCATTTATTGCAGAAGGGAATTTGTGCCTATGCTGTAACCATTCCTTAGGTCAACACATGGGCAAAAACATTCTGTCCTTGGAGTTGAGGCTGGAACTAAGCACCTGAAGTGGGCCCATGTGGTCCTGCTCTTCTCACCATTGTTCCTGCAGTGACAGGCCCTACCATGCAGCCAAGACTGACATGACAAAGAGGGATGGCTTTGATATCCACAGGAAATTTCACCAGAGCCCTAGACGAGACTGACAGGGAACAGAAATTTTATATACCTGGCTAGCTTGGGTTGTCTTCCAAGGACTTACTAACTAGGTCCAAGGTAGCTCCTTGCATTGTATTTCTATAAAGGTCAGTAGGATCATGTCTTCAAAGAAAGAACACTCCATTTTAGTCACAAAACACACAGCTTTTTATTCTTTGATTTTGCTGTCCAGGAGAGGCCCAGGACTGTTCACAGCTGGGGCCTGTGGTGAAGGGGATAATATTAATTAACTCCACCCTAAAGAGCATGAGTCAGTTCAATTAACTGGCACTTGAAATTGCTTTGAAACTCCCACAAAAAAGTGTTCTGTACTAGTTATTCCAAATCAGTTAATCCAATTTAATTATGTTCTTATTATTATGTTTATTTTTCGTAAAAAAAAAAAAAAAAAAAAAAAAAAAAAAAAAAAAAAAAAAAAAAAAAAAAAAAAAAAAAAAAAAAAAAAAAAAAAAAAAAAAAAAAAAAAAAAAAAAAAAAAAAAAAAAAAAAAAAAAAAAAAAAAAAAAAAAAAAAAAAAAAAAAAAAAAAAAAAAAAAAAAAAGCTAGTGAAATGGATCCTTTCATTTTTAAATTCCCAAGAACATTGCTGAAGATCTGTACATCACAGAGAGTATAGAGCCTAAAAAAATTATAGTAAAAGCAATGAAGTATTTTAAAAAAGACCAAAAATTTAGGAAGATATTATTGAATCAATCCTCTAGAAAACCTAAAAAACCTGATTAAAATGTAATTAACAAAAAGTGTCAAGTACTTAAAAAAACTCTGGGTTTGTGTTTGTTGGCTTTTAGTTTGGTTTGAGTTGGTTGCTTGGTTGTTTTTACGTAATAATCTACTCAATAAATATGAAACTAAGGAAGAACATCAAATTAACAGGGATTTTCTCATAGCATGCATACCTAGAAACACGAATCTATTTCAAAAGACTTAGTGAAACCCTATATGGCAGGAAAAATGCTTCATATTAACAGTGAGAGAAACCAAAGACAGTTTTACAAATACTCTGTTGCTAAAAAGGATAATAAAGTAGTAAGAGGATAATTCTCATTTCTACAGTAGTGATCGTTAAAAGACTATGTTATAATATGATAATCTTTGTCCGCAGGCTGCAAAAATATCTGTCTCACTCAGCTGGAGCAAAATTAGAGAAGAAAGAGTATGTATGGTTCACCTCCTTTAATCATCTGTATAAACAGTTCCCCAGTTCATTACGTTAGCTAAATGACTACCTGTACTTAAATACTGTTTACATAACTAAAATATTGGAGACAATCCTGATGACAGTGCACAGCACAAACCCCTTTTCAAACTTGTAACTAAAATGAGACCCTAATTCTCAACGATTTTGCTGCCTCATTATGAACACCTCCCTAGTAATATAGGACTGTTTAGCTTGCTTCCCACTTATAACATGCAAATATAGGCATATGCAGAGATTAATGCATTTTTAATTTTAAATAAAGAGGAGGACATTCATGTGTGTTTTGCCACATGCTCCTTGTTCACAGGGAGCAGGGACCAATGGAGAATATCAAAGCACTAAACAGATCACAGCATTCCCACTGAACAGCTTAACCATACCTTCAGTAGCCTTCCTAAGGACTGAGCTGAGGGAAAGAATTAGCTGCAGACATCAAAAAGATAAGATATATCTTTGAAATCCCTTCCCAGTCCAGTATTTTGTTTATGACCAAAGCCCCTGAGCTGAATGTGAAAGTCAGTTTCCATGGATATTTAAATAACACTTCTATCAGGCATATCAGAATGACACACTTGGATATTTCAAAGTCTTTCAAGGTCACGTCTCAGCCATCACCAAATTCATTTCTCTCTAGAAATCAACATCTCTTGTAAGCATCAAACAGTGTTTGTGGTTTGTCAGTGTGACCAAATTGCAAAGGAATTGAAAATGTGGAGTACTGAAGCAGAGAAGATTAACCACAGCAGCAACCTGGAACAGAAAACTAAACCCCTTTGCTATCCGCTCTTTTCCTTGCCTTCTGCGTTTCCTCACTGCTTCGGTCTTCCTACACAGCAGAACAAGTCATAGGTATTTTTGTGATGTGAGAAGATTCATCTGTAAACTGTAGCATGAGACCAAAGCATTGACTCTGCAAATACCTGCATCTACCTTCCCTACTCTGATGTCCTGCTGAAATAAATAGGATAGCTCACCTTGCAAATCAGACATGTTTGTGGAATTAAGTCTTCCTTTTATTTGTACGTCACATGTTTCATGGGAGAATCATTTCAAGGCTGGAAAATTATTAAATCTTGAGACTTCAAATTTTCTGTCGTCATATGCAAAAAAAAAAAAGAAAAGGTCAACAATAGTAAAAGTTGAAATAAAATTATTGGGAAGAAATTAATAGCGATGAAAGTGCTTTTCAAATTAATGCTTCAATTTTGAAATAGCTATTATAAACATTTGTGCTTGCTATGACTTGCAGTTAAATTTTAAAAATAGCACTTACATATGCATGTTAATAACATCCAGAAGGCATTTCTTTCAAGCCTGTTTGGGCTGTTGAAGGCTTTAATTTCACCACAGCATTCATTTATGTCTAGCAGTTAGAATTTTCTTTTAAGCTCAAAGGAGCCGAGAGTTGTAACTATGATCTAATTGGTAAGGAATGAAGAATGTTTCATGTTTTATAGACAGCATGAATCCTGATCATTTTACTGCAGTAAATTATAGAGTGCTCTGCTCACTGTGTCTCCCTCTGGAAGTATGGGCCTATATCTCATTAAACCATAAAAATAACTTGCAGTGTTCTGCACTCCTCGAAAGCTATCCTGCCAAGGTGTGTTATTTTTATATCACTAATGCATGTCAGATAGTCAGTCCAGAGAAAGTTAGGTTCTTTACAGCCTAAAACCAAATTAATTTATAAATTCATCCACATGTCAGAGGGGACACATAAAGAACTTAAACTGCTATAGAAAACAATAATTCATTATTGATTTTCAGATCCTTTTTAAAAGCAGCTGCAATTCATTGGCTTCTCAGTTCTTTCCTCTCCAGTACAAATGATCTAAACAATGCTAGCAACAAAGGAAAGCAGCTCTTGTGAGTATGGCGATTGACATAAAAGTCAGATGCGCTTTACCTCTTTTTGGCTTAAGACAAATGGTCCATCACTGACACAAGAAAAAAAAAGATAAGAGGGGAGATGTTGTGTTTTTTCATGTTTTAACTTTATTTAAGATGTGTGTGATTAGGCAAGATATCTCACTGAATGAATTTATTTGTCTCTAAAATACAAGCTGGCATTTTACATATTTTTAAAGCTATATAAGTATCATGTGTTTGTACAGTCTAGCTAAATTTAACTCCAGTAAAGACAGTACCCTACAAATGAAAGATTACATTAATCCTACTGCAATATCTTGGTTTTGTGTTTTTAAAAAATTAATAAATAATATGTTTGAAAGGGAAATGTTACAGAATTGTGACTGCAACCACTGGAATCTAGATTGCCAGACCATTAAAGCAAGGGTGGAGTGGATTGGAAAACAAAAAAGGAACTCAAGAGACAAGGTAAGAATGAGTGAAGCACTTGGAACACTCTTCAACAAGTGTAGCAATAAGATAAGAACAATTATCTTCTCTTTTCTCCCCAGAGCACAGTGGTTAACCACAAACAGAACCTTTCATAGCAAAATAGCTTAAAAAATCAACTATCTTAGGAGTACACAACAAGTAACTCAAAGATAACTTTTGGAAGGTGGATTAAGAATAAAAATTGTAATAATAATTTTGAAAACACTTGTTTTCTTTGTGATTTGTTCTTTCTATGAAAGAAAAAAATTACTCTGTTGCTAGGAAATTCAGCTCATCTTAATTCTTCTCGACAAAGTTTTGCTGACAATGCCACAATTCCTTAAATCAACAGTCTTAAGTCCAGACTCCTTTCCCCAAAGCCTGTCATCTTGATCACAGACATTCTTTGAACAGGATTTTCTTGGAGAGTAAAGGGTCAGTTTTCCAAGAGAAGAAAATAGGTAAATTCTCACAGACTGGTGTGTGGAATGCCTTGCATTTTGCTTCTTTGTGGTTATCAGCACATACACCCTTCCTTGGAACTGCAGGTTCCAGCAGATCTTGGTGTCTCTAGAACTAACTCAACTCTCAAAGTTAAGGGATATGCAAAACTTGCTCTCATTTCACCTCAAGGTCACCCAGGGCTGACAAAGAATACAAGGAAAGGTCACCCTGTTACACCAGCAAGTAGGCCAGATTTGAAGCAAGCTGTTCCATTCTCAGGTCATGAGTTTTCCTCATACAGACTTCTGGAACAGTTTTCAGTAGCCTATCTTGCAATTAATGAAAAGAGGATGAGAGGAGTACACAGAAAATGACAAAAACTGTCTCACCTGTGCCAGTCCCATCTATCTTCCACACACAGAAAAGCAGAAATGGAAAAGTTCCAAAATGAAAACCAAAGAATGAGAAAATTATTACTTCACAGAAATATCTACAACCATAAAAAGTAAAATAACCACAGAAACAGAATCAGAGAGGGTGCTCAATGACAAAGGTCTTGATTTATTAAGCATAAAAGAATATTGCTAAATAGTCACATCTCAGTTACAATCATTAAGTCTACATTTGCTGAAAATAGAAAAAGGAACAGTAAAGTCTAACAGCCCCCTTACACAGAATCACAGAATATGCCAAGTTCAAAGGGACCCACAAGGATCATCATAGTCAAACTCCTGGTCCTGGACCCAGATGGCACCAGAAAAGGCTCCGCAGAAAAGTGGTCACAGCACCAAGCCTGACATAGTTCAAGTGTTCGGGTGATACTCTCAGGCACATCAACTGCTTCCCTTGATTCCCAAGGTGTGTTACCTTGCCATAAAAGAGGAACAGGTTTGATAAGCAGGACTTTCCTCTCATGAAGCTGTGCTGGCTGTGACCAATGACAGTATTGTCTGTCACGTATTTTTCAATACGTCCCAGAATGATCTTCTCAATAACTTTACCAGGCACTGAAGTGAGACTGAGAGGCCTGTAGTTTCTAGGGTAGTCCTTCTTGCCCTGCTTGAAAATTGGGACAATGCTCACCAGCTTCCAGTCAGCTAGGACATCTTCAGATTCCCAAGGCTGTTCAAAAGTCATCAAGAGAGGTTTTGCGATGACATCAGCAGATCTTTGAGGATTAGGTCCCAGAATTTTGTAGAGATCCAGCTGGAGCAGTAGGTCCCCCACAGTTTCAGGATTGGCTAGGAGCTGATTATTCTAGCAGTCATGGTTCTCCAGCACAGGGCACTGAGACCACCTCAGTCCAACATCCATGTTAAAGACAACTACCTTGTCTCTGTCCCTGTTTGTGAGGAGACCATCTTCATCCATAACAGGCCAATGATATTTCTATCCTGCCTATTGCAACTAATGCGTTTGAAAAAATATTTTATTGTCCCCCACATTTCTGGCTGCTTCATCTCCTGCTGAGCTTTGGCCATACAAATTTGGTCCCTACAGCAACAAGCAGAATCTCTGTATTCTTCCCATGTCACTTGACCTTGCTTCTACTGGGCATACACCTTCCTTTTTTGCCTTGTTTCCAACAGAAGACCCCTGCTCAGCCAAGCTGGCCTTCTCCCTCACCTGCTTGACTTATGATATTTGGGAATTGCTGCTCCTGTGCCTTTAGAAGGCAGTGTTTCAAAAGTGACCAGCACTGATGACACCAGCACCTGCAAAAACGTTTTCTCAAGGGACCTTACTAATTCCCTGAGAACCCTGAAATCTGCTCTCCCTTTTTCCAGGGTTGACGTTTTGCTGGCACTTTTTCTCCTGCCAACAGTGATTTAAACTCAATCACTTCATGGTGGCTGCGGCCAAGACGGCTGCCAAACTCCATCTTGCTCCCAAGACCCCCTCTGTTGACAAGTAGCAGATCAAGAAGAGCATCTTTCCAAGTCAGCTCCCTTAGTATCTGTTCCATAAAGTTGTCATCCAGGTTTTTTAGGAATCTTCTGGTCAGGGTTGTACCAGCTGTGTGATGTTTCCAGTTAATTTCTGGCAAGTTGAAGCCCCCCTTCAACAACAAGGATAGTTGATTTGGAACTGTTCCTTAGTTCCTCAAAGAATAATTTGTCAGCATCATTGTCCTGTCTGGGAGGTCTGTAGTAGACTCCCACAATGACATCGGCATTATTTGTTTGCCCCTTCATTCTTGCTCAGAGGTTCCCAACTGTGTCATTGTCAACTGTGAGCTCCATACATTCTGACCCTTCTATTACACACAGTGCAACATCTCTGCTTCTTGTACCCTATCTATCTTTTCTGAAGAGTCTGTAACTGTCCAATGAGGCACTCCAGTCACAGGATTCATCCCACCAGGTTTCACTTATGCCAATGATGTCAAATCTCTCGGTCTGAGCCAAAGCTAGAGCTCCCCTTGTTTGTTCCTCACTCTGTGTATATCAATGTAGAAACATTTCAGGTGTCGTACATTGTAACCAACACCTCATACACATTTTAGAGAGCTGCTAGGATCACTTTGAGAAATCTTCCTTCAAAACCAAACGGACTAGGAATAAAGATACAATCACACACACTTATTACTGACCAAACACAAGTGGGAGGCAACAGCTCCTGGTGCAATGTGAACACTGCCCTTGCCCACCAGGCACCATGCTACATAACAATTTTCATTGCATGCCCTACTAAGTGGAATGAAAGACTGGGAATCAAACCCAGCTCTGCTTCTCTCTCTCAATCCGGTCTGTAACAGAGTACATGGAGATCTCTGTGCATCATTTCCTTTGACTTATAAGATAAAAACAATAAGGATAATCAAGGGACAAAATAAAAAAAAAAAAAATAAAAAAAAAAAAAAAAAAAAAAAAAAAAAAAAAAAAAAAAAAAAAAAAAAAAAAAAAAAAAAAAAAAAAAAAAAAAAAAAAAAAAAAAAAAAA
>NW_020955247.1:1489134-1512674 GCF_003031625.1 Empidonax traillii | reverse complement strand
CCAGTTGATGAACTATTCACCTGTAAAAGAAGCTGATTAGACACAGTATGTTTCACTCATATGCAGCTAGTAAGAAATTAGTCCAAAGCTCAAGAATTTAGAGGACAGAGGGGAAGAGCATCATTAGGAAAAGTAGTCAAGCACAGCACAGTGGTTTAAACAGCCTGTACACTTTCTCAGAGTTCAAAACCAAGTTAAAAGTAACAGCGTCCATACAGTAGCACTCAAGCAGCAGCTGACATACACACACCACAGTGTCAAGGATGTACATTTTCTGAAGGAAGGTTTCAGACTGCTATCACAGCTTCTCTCATCACAGAGACTGATGTCTTCTACTTTAGCTGAGATCTGCAAAAAATACATCCCTAAAATGATAATAATTGTTAAAATTTGGGAAAGTTTGGATCCTAAATATGTATAGATTTATAGGAGTGGCACCCAACCACATATAAAATTTATAGATGACTGCAATTACCTGAAGCACCAATACAAGACAGGAGAAAGTATATACAAAAATATAGAAACAGTATATAAATACAGTATTTCATAAAAAATATACAGATGCTGCCACTCTAATTCAGTGCCATAACTACAAAAGTATATTGCATTTAGTTTTAAGTCTATGTATTCATAATCTATTTGAAAATTCAATGTGAATGAGGATGAAATAAGTCCTGTTCTAGCTAAGCTAAATGGACATTGAATTTTCATGAGAAAAATTGTCTCTTTTAATGTGTCTTTGTATAAACTGATTATATTAAAGTATGCTGTAATTGAATTATGTGTTAGGCTATTATTTAGAATTACTTGTTTTACTCTTAGTCCTAGATTTCTGCATAAACATTTCAGATTCTAAATATTTTAAATAACATAATTCAGATTTGAAATAGAGAAATTATATTAAATTGACTTATTTAAGTTATTTAAAAGTACAAGTAAAGGATATGTCATTTCACACACACACACATAGACTTTTTAATTTACACTTCTACTTTTGTTCTATGTACATGAACCTGATGTTCAAGAAACAAGTCCAAAGCCTTGGAAAGTCATCTCCATAAAAGATAAACTGTTATCTTTACATACATTATCATTATTAAAGATGAGTTTCTCACAGCTCCAAAATTCTCCCCAGTGGGCAGTAGTCCATCTTACTAAACTACCTACCCATAACTCAACCCAATTTCATGCAACTATCTGTCTGTGCTCATGAAAGTCCAGTGCTGAACTGCAACAGAGACTATTTTCCATAGCCTCCAGGGAGGTAGGTAATTTTACTGGCTACCTCCATTCCTATTTTCCATAGCCTCCAGGGAGGTAGATAATTTTGCTGGCTGCCTCCATTCCATTTATCTTCTAAATAAAGAAGGGCTTACCTTTTCCCTAGTGCTGCCCACTTTCAGAAATCCGAACATTTGGATCCAGTTCAGTGGAAAGCACTAAATTAGTACAAATACTGAAATGCCTGAGTAGAAAACTATTAATTCTTACGCAAAGTCAGAATTAGCTTTCACAACCAGGTGATTACTGACAGCTCTTGCAGCCACAGGATGAGGTCTTCAGAAGACAAAGACTAGCATTTCAGTTTTGTGGGAAAAGTCCAGGGCCAGAGTGAAACTGAACTAATACTCTTCAGGGAACTCATCTTTTCTTATGTACCCACCTCAGTGGATATAAAAATTAATAAGAAAGTGAGACTGTCCAATATCTTCTTTTACACCCTAGTAATCAAGATTTAATTCAGTGCAGAGTAGGGAGTTCCTCCAACTCAAGTTATTTTGAGGCTTTCAAGCAACCATTATTAACCACTGCCACAGAAATAGCAGTCTGAAGGAACTCAGTCATACTTCCAAGTTCTCATTTAGTTCCTACTGGTTTACATGAAAAATCTGATCAATGGCCATGGAGGAAATCTAATTATTTAGTTAGAGGAACAAATTTGCAATACCAACAAATCTTTTTCTAAACAGTACATTAACTCTTCCTACATCTCAGTCTACAATTCTCATGGAGAATCTACAGACAAGATAAGTGAATGTGATACCATTTTCTTGCACAAACAAATTATTTGTAAAGTATTTGAAGCTTTTGACCCTTACTCAGTCATGGGCCATAAAAGATCTAATTTAAAAATTATATATGATTTCTTATTTCCATTTCCATTACTGGACTAGACAAAAATTCTTGTTGTGAAGGATGGTTACCTTTAAAAATTGCAGAGAGTAAATCCCTAATATTATGTAAACAAAGGAAAAATTCCAGCAACAACTTATCAAGTGAAGAATGAAGCTAGCTTCTGAGTGAGTGTCTAAAAAGAAAATTTTATTGATGGAAAGCAGAAAAAAAAAAGTCTTTTTATATGGAATTTATAAACATTGGGTTAATTTCAACATTTTCTGGGGTTTCCACACACATTCCATTTCAAAGGGTGTGACTTAGTGCTCCAGCAGTGCTGTTTTCCAGCAAAAGCGGATGCATTACTGCTTCCAGCAGGTCATGGAACTCAGAAGAACAAGATTTTACTACATCCTTCACCCTACATTCAGCAGGGAATAAAAAGATTTGATTTTGAAGGAAAACAAATCACGCTATATCCCTGCAAGTTCACCCAAGAAGGATGGCTATAGATATGCAGTCAATGCTTAAGCTCTTTCAGATGATGACAGTCTTTCCCTAAGACTCATAACACCTTGTGCTTGGGATCAGGACATCTGTACCTGGTAGAAAACAAATAAGAAATAATTTCTTATGTATACATAGATCTAGCAACAATGTGTGTTCATTTATCCATACATCATATCAATAAATAACAGGTTCAGTTACACTCTGCTCATTTCCTCTCCTAATGTCAGAACAATGACATTAATTTTAAAAAACTACTCCTAATTTGTGTATGTCATTTAAGTACCAATGTTGCTCATGAAATGAACAGGGGACCTACATTTCTACTGTTGCCTCTAATGCAACCACTTTCCAAAAATGTAGCTAAATGGACAGGCAGCATGAAAGATTCAGTCAGCTGACTGAGGACCTGCTGGCTGACACTGCAAAATCAAGTACCCCTCATTGAAATTCCTTGCCTGCAGTCCCTTTGCATTTATAACTGTGGGAAATCAGCTCTGCCACCTGAGCTGGCCTCAGCTGCCATGTCCTCACATGAAGATAGATGTGATCACTTACAGAGGTACAATAGGGAACACTCTTCTGATCTGCTTTTATTTCACTCCCTGATCCCAGATCAAAGCAGGGAGGCAAGCAGAGCAAGGGCATGTCTACACGGGGACGTTACATCCATCTAGTTTGTTCACTCTAAGTGCAGCAATTTAAATACATCTCATTGAAAGGCTTATGCACCAGTTTGTCAGGCCAGCTTAAAATATTTTCCTTATTAATCATAACACTCAAACAGCTCTGTACTTGTCTGAATTAACTTCACCAGCTTCCTAGCCAATATTTCATGGCTCAGTGTTTGCAACTGTGACTTTGTTGTTGTTGTTGTGTGGGAGAAGAAAAGAGAGTCAAATGAACCCACTCCTTGAAAATTTCTCCTGGTGTCCATTATCACCATCAAAAGTATTACTCATCTACTGTCATGCAACATCAATGGCCCATTGCTTAACACTGCAAATGTTGTAATATGAACTGAGCAGCACATATTTGCCATAGCTCCACAATTTCCCTTTTTGTAAAAACAAGAGGACTGTCAGCACAGTTTTAGTATGGAAAGATCTGCTTTCTTCATGGGAAAAAGATGAGCACAGATTGTCTGGGCAGAGGGTACAAGGAGGTGGAGCAGATAAACACCGCCATGAAGTTTTTCTCAGGTCGCAGGGACACTGTGTTCCCAGAGGCTGGAAGTTCAGCACCTACAGTGAACATCATGCACGAATTTATTCATTTGTTATCAGCAGATCATTTGTAAGGAGGCCTGTTCTGGAGCTTCGCCAGGTCACCTGGAGACTTGTCCTGTCTGATGTCACCGTGTTGTCCCTTCAGATGAAGGTTTTCAGTTCTTATACTTTGAGGTCTGTCAGACCACGAGGGAGGAGTAAGAGGGCAGAAATAAGTGTCTCAGGGAGTTACCTGATCCAAAAAGACTTAGACACAGAACTCTGCCTGAACATGGGAAAGTAAACTCCCAAAAGAGTAGGCAACTTAGATGAAATTGTTTCCCCTGCCATACCAGAGTGGATGTTGATGCAAAACAGTGTAATTTTAACATACAGAATATGCTAAAATATTGAATTTTCCTACAGCCTTTGCAAATGTATTATCTGAGCTACTTAATGCATGCAAAGTTTTTAAACAAAAATAACTCAACCTGCTGACTGACCAGGAGGGCAACAAGTTTCTGATATCTGCTGCTGAAAACACATTCTGGTAATAACCATTCTCTGAAACTTCATGGTTGCATTGGAAATCCACAGTCATTCACAGAGACAGAAATGTTTTTATGTGATACATGGTATAACCCCAAACACAGCAGCTATCAAATTCAAGTCACCTATTAACACAGACTTGTTTTATATTTCCCATATAATAATTTCAATCCTGTTTTCCGTGGACAAAGAGTGACATTAAATGGCATAACTATTACAGTTTTTTGTCTCTCTGATGTTGACCCACATTCCAGATCCATCCACAGTGCTGAGTGTGAACAACGGTTGATCTGGAGCTGGACTGGTACAAAATTATTTCCAGACAATAATGAAAATATGCTTCTTGATACTTCCAATTACTTGAGGCGTCAACTGTCCCTAAGTGCACATTTTAGCAGAAGTCATTACAAACCTTAATATATGTATATATGTTTCCACAATGTGCAATAAAATGTATTAGTAATATTTTCAAAGAGACAAATCCAGTGTCTAGAGGAAACATTTATTACATTGCATTTTCAATGAAAAACAAACAAAACAACCTTAGGCAAAAAAAAAGCTGAAAAGCTGTATTAAATTAAAACAGCCTATTTTCTCTGTTGTCGTATTTGATATGGCTTATAGCTCTTTTAAATCTAGAACTAAACCAAGTCACACATTACCAAAGAGGAATATTTGCACAACAAAAAATGACCTAACAACTTAATGTTAATTATATGACCTATTATATTCTTGATGCAGATCTTTGTCCTCTTTAATGTTTACATGTTGACAATATTGGTACCAAAGAATTTTAGTTTTCAGCTCTTAACAAAATCTTCAAGCCAAAGAGTAAGTAAATAAATAAACAAAACTAGTCATTTTGATTTTTAAAATTTACATGCCAGGAGTCACTTGAACTTACTTCTACCACCAGTTGGAACATGATCAGTTGTATGTGCAGCAAAGGGCAGTTATAGAGCACATAAAAACCTAAATATGTCATGCAAATAGCAACAGGTATATGAGAATTTCCTGCTTTATCAAATGTTTGATTGGATCAACCTGTATTAGGTTCTTGGACATAACCTTATCCAACACATAAAAATATTACATGGAAGACTTCACCAGTTAAAAGTGATGTGGAAAATGTGGAGAATAGGAAAGAGAACAGCCAGAAAGACAGATTTTTGAAGACCTGAAGTGAGTTTCTCTTTGTAGAGGAAGGAAGATAAATATTACTTAGTGATTTACTCTTCACAGTCTTTCTTCTAATATATAGTGAAGTTACAAAAGGCATTTTCCAGTCCTATTAGAGCTCCCTAAGTAATCTTCATTGCATATAAATATCGTAACATTATTACAGTCACTAAACAGAGAACAAAAATATCTTGCCAATAGTGTTGTGTTATTATGCAATACACATGGACACAAGAGAGCAGAGTAACCTGTCTTAGGGTAAATCAATAATCATTCTTCATTACCATCTTCAAAAGATTTGGCTGAACGTCATCTTTGCATGGCTATAGTAAATAGCTTATGTCACTTAACTTGTCAAGACTTTTCCTTTCATGCAGACATAAAACCAAGGAAATCTGGGCTAAGAATAGTTTAAATGTTAATTTACCTATGAGAAACACACCTGTGAAAGCAAGAAGCTGGAAAAAAACAACTGATTGTCATATTAAACAACAAAATTGCAACCAAATAACACAAAGAGATGGCTTCTCTCGAAACACAGAACCATCCCATTGCCTTAGAAAGAACAAGAGACTCATAGCCTTTATGAATGAATACCTAAAAGTGGATATGACATTCATATACACGAACATAACTGTTCTGTGCAATCAGTGTAAAACTTAACCCATTGTCTGTATACAAAGTTTCAACAGAAAAAAAAAGTGAAAGCCCCTGGAGAAACACAGGTATGCTTTTATCCTTCTACTTTAAGACCACACAGTAATCAAATTGAGCTAATTCAAGCCAATTTCTTTGACAGAACCACATAATCTATCATCAGAACACCTATTTAGAACAGTTTCACCTTCTGCATGTGTCAAGCAGTATCTTCTTGGATATGTTTCTACTTTAATATTTGGCAAGTGTGGCTTAAAAATCAACATGCATAACACTTGCTAATGCCATTTGCTAGAATGTGTTTGGTAAAATTATTTGCAAACTTGTGACCTTCAGATTGAAATAATCAGCTATAGTAGCTGTGACACATAATATGGAAGTGATTTCACATCACTAAAATCCCTGAGAAAGAGCCCAGTTTCAACCTCTTCAGGGACTGAAATTGCTCACTACCTTGAAGGCACAACCTATGAGGAAGTTGTAAACTGTTCATAGCTGAAAAATGAAAGTATGATAAAAAGAAGATATTCATTATAATGATTTGTTAACCTTTCCTATTCCAAATGTGTGAGGTGACTTGGAAATAACCCTGAGTCCTTTTAAATTACTTCACAGTTGCAGCTTTGTTCAAGTTTGACAGTTAATATTTTTGTGCATTACCACAATTACACCAAACACTCATCACAGATAATTTGTGGGTCAGTGCTGATCTCTCCCATTTGTAAAAACCAGTCAGATTTCCATTTCTTTTCAGGACAAATTCTTAGGATCTGAAGAAAATAACAAATGAACTAATTGCTAAAACCTTATTATCAGAAAAGTATTTTCTGGCCTCAGGAGTGTTTTTTTGCTAAGGATAGAACATCCATTTTTTAAGTATCAGACATAATTATTAAGGCAAAATGGTTACACTAGATGTCTTGGATGTATTATTTTTATTACAGTTTTACAAAAAAAACCCACAATCTAAACCCACAAAAAACCTTTAGAATTATTTACTTTAATTAGCATTGATTATTCAAACCTTTGAAAGTAAAGAGAAGTTACCTAAATCTTATATTGAAAATATTCTTTTAGTATATACTGCAGTAGCAACAAGCAGTAAAATGCTAAGAACAGAAGGCCTCATACAAAGTACTATAGTTTGCTTTTTTAAAAAAAAAATCTCAACAGATTGAAAGAAAATTTAAAAAATCTTCACTGAGAATTAAATTAGAAATGGAGGCCCTATCATTGTTGCATATATTTCTTTAATTTAAGCAAGAAGCCAAAAGATTGTTCATGAAAAATCTCAGGTCAGGTCTCAGAACAGTTCTGCCCATCAAAGCCAGTAAGTACTTCAGAATTTCCATTCTACAGCAGGACTACAAAATATGTTCCCAGTCCTCCCAAAATCTCAAAATTGATGATCACGTTACTTAATTTTAAAGCCCACAGAGGTGAAGGAGAAAAAAACTTGTTACTCACTCTTTGTTGACAAACCCCATGGACAGGTACAGAACAGGATGCTTCTAAGTCCTTTACTATTATTCCTAAGATATCATAGGAATTTATTTCATGTAAAATAATGTCTTTATGTGGTTCCATAATTTAGAAAAAAAAATAAAATATCCTAAGAAAATTTTCCTGTGTTCCAATAATACCTAATATATTGTTAAGAACTTTTATGTTTTGGTCCCAGGAATGGAAAAATTCTTTACCAGCAGAATAAAAAGTACACTGTAGTTTGTATAGCACTGAAAAAATGTAAGCATTTGGGGGAATGAAGAATTTTTCCTACATCCTTTCATGACATGTCTTCAAGTTGTTTGGCTCAGTTGATTGAGATGGATTACTTCAATTAAGATACATCTGTTTGAATACATTCTTATTTCAAGGGGCACCTGATGTCATTGTCACAAATTATGCTAGAAATTCTTTTTCTAGAAAAGTGAGACATCTTCAATTTACACAAAAATATCAAGTCATTGGTTTTTTCAGGAGAGATTTTGGTTGGTTTGTGTGTTTGGTTTTTAAATTCACATTTCTTGGTAAGAAACATGATATTTTTCCTTGAATTTAGTCTCACTGCTGAGCCTATTTCCTCAACACAATTGGTCTGTTGGAACAGGACAGTCAATTTTGTGATCATCTCTGCTAAAGAAAAAGCACTACACAAGTTAATTCCAGCGCAATAGCATCCTGTCTCAGCAGCACTAATTTCTTCAGCAAAAGTACAGCTTGCCATATCCCAGCTTCTGCTATCATTTATTGGAGGGTGACAGCATGATCACAAAAAAGGAAAATGTGTATAACATATGTTAAAGTATTCATATGTAATTTCTATTCAAATATACATTTTTTTCCCCCTGTTAAATGTGGACATTGATCTGAGATTCTGTTCAAATACAGCAGCAGAGTCACTGAATTATTTTGCTGGGAAAAAAATAGCTGTTGCTTCCCACCCACAGGAAAAAATTCTCAAATAAATCACGTCTAGTGTGAATGTATCTCCAACAGATATCTCCACACTAAATTCTTTAGAGACAAGACTGCTAGTATGAGTTACATGTCCAACATTAAAGAGTGAGAAAAAGGTTGTAAGTCGAAAAGTAATATCATTTGCACTGTAGGACAAAGTAGGACTACAAAGATAGCTGTAATACACAGAAAGATAGAATAGATGAGGACATAAAGTAGCAAATATAAATACTGCAACTCATTGGAAGCTTCTTTTTCTGATCCCTACACTCACACAGCTCTTCCAAGCACCCCTAAAAACATATCTTTAGGATGACAGAAAGAAAAGCTATTCTTAAAAAGTACTCGTAACGTCCTTTAAAAACATTTGCTTTTAATGTGTATTGGGTTTACATGGCAAGGGTTTTGTTACTGGGGGGATGCAGTGGTGGCTTCTCTGAGAAAGTTCTGGAAGGTTCCCCAGTGTCCAGCAGAGCCAATGCCTGATGGCTCCAAACCAGACTTGCTGTTGACAAGGCTGAGCCCATCAGAAATTGTAGTAGCACACCTGGAAGAATGTAGTTTAGGGCAAAAAGTTCTGCACCAGGGCAATTGCAGACAGAGAAGAGGGGAATGATGACATGTGAGAGAGTGATAACATGTCAGCCCTGCAGACACCAAGGTCACTGCAGAAGTTGGAGGAGAAGGCACTCCAGACACCAGAACAAGACCATGGGCAGTTGTGCCCCTGCAGCCTTTGGAGGTCCACAGTGGAGAAGGTGGGTGCCTGAAGGAAGCTGTGAGTTTGTGGAAAGCCTCTGCTGGAGCAGGCTCCAGGCAGGACCTGTGGACTCATGGAGAGAGGAGTCCATTCAGGAGCAGGATTGCTGGCAGGACTTGTGACCATGTAGGGGGGCCTACAAGGGAGCAGTCTGTTCCTGAAGGACTGTGCTCCATGAAAGTGAAGCCTGTAAGGACTGAAGCTGGAAAAGTTCATGGAGGATTACCTCCTGTTGGAGACACCCCACACTGGAACAGGGGAAGAGCATGAGCACTCATCTATCTGAGCAGGAAGGAGCAGCAGAGACAATGTATGGATGAACTGACCATAACCCCTGTTCTCTGCCCCTCTGCACTGCTGCAGGCAGAAGGTTGAACAAATCAGAGAGATTCCAAGTGCAGGAAGAAGGGAGGGATTGGGAGAAGTTGTTTTTAAGTTGCTTTAAGAAGTTGCTTTGATTTCTCATTATACTACTCTGATTTGATTGACAATAAATTATTTTTTTTTCCCAAGTCAAGTCTGTTTTGCCCATCATAGTAATTGCTGAATGATCTCTTCCTGTCCTCATGTCGACCCAGAAGTCTTACTCTCCTAACCTCTCCAACTGTAGAGGTTAGAGATAGAGCAGCTTTGGTGGGCACCTGGCATCCAGCCAGGATCAACCCACCACAGTGAGCCTTCAGCTGCGCAAAAAATCATAATTAACACTAATTTTAAAAGAGTAAGGATATTTAAAATGTAAATGCTGTAGTGCAGCAACATTGCAATAAGAGTACATCGATGGGAATAACGTTTCCTTCCCGTTTAGAAAAAAAATCAAACCCAGGTGTCAAACGAAAAACTTTTAAAGTACAGTGTAAGAAATACATACCCAGGGAAGAAGAGGATCAGGTCAGAGAATACTTCAGTAAACTGGGCATATGAAAGTCTATGGACCAGAACCTCATGGGATGCACTCAGGAGTGTTGAGAAACGTGGCAGCCACTATTGTGAGGACGCTTTCAATAATCTTTGATTAATCCTAGCAACTGGGAGAAGTATCTGAAGACTAGAGAAAAGCAGATATCACTCCTATCTTCAAGACGGGCAAAAAGAAAAGCCTGGGAAACTACTGGTCAGTTAGCTTCACCTTGATCCCTAGAAAGTCAGTGGAGCACCTAACCCTGGAAACCATTTCCACTTGAACGGCAAGGTAATCATCAGGCATGTCATTATGGTATCACCATGGGGAAGTCATGCTTAACATTTCTGTTAAACTACAGTGAAACAACTGGACTGATGGACAAAGAATAAGCAGTACATACGATCTATCAGACTTCACTGAGGTCTTGGCCTCTCATAAGATCCTTGTAGGGAAGCTGTTGAAGTGTGGGATGGAGGACCAATTGATGGAACAGTGGCTGAACAGCTGGACTCAGAGTGTGGTGATGAAGACCGTAAAGTCCAGTTAGAGTCTAGTAATTTAATGTGTGCACAAAGCATCACATTTGAGTCTGATACTGTTTACCATTGTCATTAATGGTCTGGATGAAGAAGAAGAGTCTACTCTCAGAAAAACTGACTGTAATGCTTGATATGCCAGTGGGTCATGCCGCAAACATGAGGGTCATGGCATGGGTCATGCCGCGTCATGCCACGCAGAGGGCTCAACTGCATTCATAACTAGGAGAACAGGAATGTCATGGAATTCAACAAGAAGAAGTGCTAAGCCCTGCACCTGGGGAGGAATAACCCTGTAAACCTTAATATTTGGATGCCACCCAGATGGTAAACCACTTGACAGAAAGGACCTGGGGGCTCTGAAGGATACCAAGTTGAACATGGACCGGCAGTGTGGCCCTACTGCAAAGAATGTGAATGGTATCCTGGGCTGCATTAAGGGGAACATTGTCAACAGTTCAAGGGAAGTGATACTTCCCTTTTGGTCAGTACTGCTGAGGCCACAGATGAAATGTTGTGTCCAGTGTTGAGCTTCCCACTACAAGACAGCTGTGGACATACCGGAAAAAGTCCAGCAAAGGGAAACAAGGACGATGGACAAAAGCACCTCTCTCATGAAGAAAGGCTAAGGGAACCTGGACTGTTCAGACTGGATAAGAGCAGGTTCAGAGGGATCTCATCAATATATATGTAAATACCTGCAGGAACAGTACAAGCAGGACAGAGCCAGGCTTTTTGCAGTGATGCCCAGTGACAGGACAAGAGGCAATGGATACACACTGAAACACAGGAGGTTCCCACTGAACATCAAGAAGTACTCTTTCGCTGTGAGTGTGACCAAGCTCTGGTAAAGATTGCTCAATGAGATGGAAACTCTAGTCTCCATTTTTTGTGAGTTTTGAAAGCATCTGGACATAATCCTGGGAAAATGGTTTGATGGATCCATTTGAGCTTGGGATTTGGACCAGGTGATTGTCACAGGGCCCTTCCAACCTCAATCCTTCTATGATTCTGTGGTATCTTTCAGCTCATGAAGGAGGTAAATTTTTATGTAAAAAAATCTCAGAATTTACACTGAATCAAAATGTAGCACTGTACCAAGCCCAGTTTCAAACTCATCTTATAGGTCAGCAATGATAGATTTTGGGTTTAATTCTCGCACTTGAAATCTCATTCTTAACTTTACCTACACAAGTAAATCCTTTGTAAAAATATATTCTAATTGTACCTCAGAGTCCATCCCCGACATTCACCATTAACCTGGAGTGAAAGCTAGGGAGAGGCCTCCCCATGCCCATTTCCAAACGAATGTGGCAAGTCTGGCACTGTGGAGCCAGAGGAGCAAGTTAGACTGAAGCTGTTGCTGCAGCCTGTCCCCAGGAAGATTGCTGCCCCCCAGAAATCTCCATCCCCCCTTACAAAACCAACGTTATGGGCATGTGGAGCAGCAGCTGTGAAGGGCACTCCTACTACCCTGTGGTTGACCACTAACCCACAGCTCTTTAAAAACATTTCTTATTAAAACATAATACAAGTCCATTTTTTTGCAAGGTTCTTTACCCAAGTAATGGCCTGAAACTTACTCTGTGCCAGTCAGCATATATATAAATACACAATTGTTAAGAGCCTAATTTTCACCTTACCTCATAGCATCTGGAGAAAATCTTGTAATGAATCAGGTTTTTTTCTGCTGCTTTTACTTGATAAACCCACATAAAGCCATTTTTGGGCCAGGGACCTCCTTGCGTTATATCCGGAAATGTCAGTGACCCAAATGCAGCATACAAAAAGGTTTGATTTTTTAATTAACAAAACTAAATAAGACAGAAGTAGTAGGAACACTTTCATTCTGAGTCCATCTTTTTTTTTTTTTTCCTCAGGTAGCATATGAGAGCTGGTGATGTTTTTCACAAACTAATCCCTAACTCAGAGCACAGTTCTGATTAATAGGTTAATATATGTACAATTTATTTTTCAGCTTAGTTACCTTTTCTCCCTTTCAAACACTATTCTATATTAATCTTCCCACTCATGTCAACAAGGAAGAGAGCTTTTCCTGTTGTCCCTTGGCATTTAAGGCTGCATTCAATGCAGATAAGGTTTGTTTGGGAATGTACAGGGTTTGCTGAAGACAATCACTGGAGATAGAACCTTAATTTAACCTCAAGCCTGTAGTATTTCCCCTGGGATGTGGATGACTGATAACACAGCAGAGGGCAAAGAAAGCACAAAATTATTGAGAAATGGAAGCAGCAAATCTTGAGAGCCGAATTTCTTCCTCTAAATCATTGTTTATAAGGATAGTCATGCATGTCTGACTCAGTTGGGAGACAGTAAGAAACATTTTAAAAAAGTACATTTAAAACACACTGACAATGGATGATTTTGAAAGTCATTTTGAAGGCATAAAAATATAGTTGTCATACATTTATCTTAAAAGAAAATGTCATTACAGGATCAAACTGCATTTGCTTAGAGTATCCTATGTACAAGGTAGTCAGCACTCACTAAATTAAATTAAATAAGTCCTTAAAAGAGGGCTTGATAGCATTTCTCATAGGAACATTAGAAAATGGTGTTAATGGTCATGCTTCTATAAGCAAATAGATCATTACTAACTGAGGTTACATGTGATGTTTTCCTATGCATTAGTTCTAAATGGGCAGCATGAAACATTAGATAGCATTTTGTTTTAAATAAATAGACTTTCTCTGTTTTAAACTTAAAATTAAGCTATTCTTTTAGGTTTAAAGGTTAAATAACCCTTTTATTTCCTAATGATAAGTTTAATTGTCTGAAGCCAAATTGAATACAAGCTGATTTATGTTTTCATTTCTATAGTGATAAAAATGTCCTTTGGAGACATGTCTAGAAAGATTGCCCCATAGCTTCAGAATCTTTGTTTTCAGAATGGAATAATTGTTAATTCAAAAAAGGAACATGTGAATACACCTCATCAGACAAAAAGGTGTAAAGAAAACTACCCTATATGCTATGAAAAAAAACTAAAAAGCCTGAATTTTACTGCAGTGTAAAGTGTAAATTCTCTTTTAATCATGCCTTCTGAGTTATAAAACAAAAGCAATTTTTCTTTCTGCTTTTAACTGTAAGGCACTCAAATCAAAGAACAGAACCTCCTCCAAAAAACCCCACAACTCCCCCTAAAACCATCACCAAAAACCAACCAACAAAACACACAAAATCCCCAAATAAACAGAAAACCAGTAAACAAAAAACAATCATGACAAAATACATTAGAATAACTGAGTTAAATTTAAGACCAGATTTTAGGGGGAAAATTCACATCAATCTATCATTGAACCAACACAGTAGTCTCTTAATATAAAACCAATTATGTAAAGTTAAAGAAGTATTTTCATTTCCTTGTTAGAGTTGTTACCAGCATATATTTATTGATAATAAAAAGCAAAATATCAAACCGACATTCTCAGCTTATACTTTAAAATATTTTAGTATTTTCAGAGAAAACAGTGATAGTATTTTGGTAAGATTTTTACCTCGACAGAAGAACAGGGCAAAATGTAACACCTTAAGACAGCATTCTGGACTTCATATTGAGCAATGGCTAATGAAATCCTAAGAGGGTTTGTTACCTAAACCAGTGGACTGAAGAAACCTTTAACATGTAGGAAACTGGAGTTAATTACACTGTTACGGGTATTCTATCCATCATCCCACCAGACTGCTCTATTCTAAACCTATTTACATTTTGCAATTGAAAAAATGTACTTGGCGTGGTTGATAAACCATGTTTACTGTCCTTATTGATTTGACATTTGTGCATAACCTTTATGCTTTAATTATCTAATAGCATTTCCTGAATCTTTCTATGCTACAGAAAGTATTTGATTTCCAAGCAATTAGACATATATGAAAATTAGCAGACAGTAAGAATTCAACAAATTAATCAGTTTGGGAAAGCACTGTTTCATCACTGCATTGAATTTGCTGAAAAGGTTGCTTTATTGAATCTTATTTCAGCCTGCTTTAGCACCTTAATGTAATCAAAGTGCATTTCAACTCTGCTCATATTTCACTCAAATGATAGATTGCATTCAAGGAGCTTCCTTTCCCATGTGATAATTCTGAAGTCTAAATGCAACATAAGAGAATTTAAACTTAAGTTTAACAGCTGGCTGCATTTTTGAGCTTCAACAGAGGAAATGAGATCAAATGTTTTCCAATATAGCTAGGGTCAAGAAAAAGAGGAAAGCTGATCACTGCAATTTAAATTCACCATCTATTTTGAAACTTTAAAAGATAAATTTTTTATTTCCTGTTTGACACACAGTTTCTGAGGATTTGCTTTTAATATATTGGGTCTGTTAAATCAGTTTATGGTATTTTAAAACTTTTATCCATGACAATTCTAGCACATATTTCTGCTAGAACTCTCCACTTTATAACATTAAAAGTCACTGCAGTCAACTTATGGGAAACACACCTGTTTCTTTGGTCTGAAGATATCTTTTAGAGAGCAAATTAGCAGTGCAAATTCAGTAATTAAATTTTTGCATGCTTCACATTTATGAAAGAATATGTGCAATTCTGTCTCATCCATGAAATGAGATGGGTGACCTGAGATCAAATGCTGAAGCTCATATTTGTGAAAGGTAGCATCTTATCTTTTCCTGCATAAACAGCCCACCACATTGTGAAAGGGGCCTAAGGCATCTGAGAAAACTTTCTCCTACTGCAGATGCTATATGAAAGAGCTGTACCATTATAGTCCCTCATAACAATCACCAAAATATGCTTGAGGCAGGAGTCACATTTTCCTCTAAGAATGCAGAAGAAACCCTATGAATTCCAGGTCATGACTGATAACTTTCAATTAACCTGGATATCTGTCATAATTTAACTTTTCTCCTTCCTAGCATTACCAAGTATCATTACAAAGAAAGGGTGTAATTTATGCTTCTGAGAGGGGCAGGATCAAAATGACAGATATTTGGCCCAAAGCTTTCCCTGGACTTCAGATTTCATACTGTACCTCCAGACAGTGCAACCCAGATCTTCCAGTGAAAAGAGCTACAGGGTTACATCACGTACATGCCTTGTGCTTCTCAGGCATCTCCAAAATGTGATTGAGGCAGTGTAAGAGTAGTCATGCATTTTAGTTGGTATCACTGGCAGTTTTTTACACAGCAATTTTGTAACAAATCATTTATAAACTAGAGCAGAAGAGAGAATTATTTCTTTCAGATGGAAAGGAAAAACTGCAATCTGTTTCTCTTCACTTTTCCACATTATGCAACCAAGGACCAAAGGAAAGCATACAGTGATTCTATATGGCAAGCTAATTAAAAACTCACCAAGAGCCTAGGGTTAAGATGTCATAAATCAGTCATTATTTTTGGATAACAATCAGTAACTGTGGTGAGTTCATCATGTTATTCCTTCCTGAAATACTACCTAGTCATCAGTTCTCATCCAGAGAGTTATTTTTAAGCAGAATACATTCATCTTGTTCAATAAGATGATGTTCTTCTTTCAGCCTAAGCTTTTACTACTCTTGATCACCTTTTACCTTACCTTTAAGCAATCACCTCACTCCTAAAGGAACTTCATATATATCAGAGCGTAAGATTTTAGACTCAAAGTCCATGTGCAGGAAAAATTATCCTCGCCCACCAAATAATTTCATAAATTTCAGTGAGGTTTTTGCATAAGCATGCATTCACAAAGAATAGCACTTGGTAAAAATCAGTGAAAACCTACCCAGTGAGGCAGGGGAGAGAGTAAGGTGGAAAAACAACTTGTGGGTTGGGATAAGGCAGTTTATTTAAAGCAAAGCAAAAGGTAACATGGTTTATTATCTACTTCCCATGGGCAGTGATGATCAGCCACGCCTGAGAAGCAGGGCTCCAGCTTGATGGAGCTGTGATGATTCCTCAGCAGGCAGCCACTGGAGACAATGTCTTCCTGCTCCTTGCCTTAGTTTTTATATCTGAGCTGATGTAATATGGTCTGGAATATCCCTTTGGGCAGTTTGGGTCATCTGGCCTACTGTTGTCCCCTCCCAGGATCTTGTCCTTGACTGAGAGAGTGTTACAGTGTTGGTGCTGTACTGTAGCCAAAACTCCAGTGTGTTATCAACATCCTTCTAGCTACCCCACAGCACTGTGAGAGCTACTATGGAGAAATGAACTCCAGCTCAGCCAAAAAATAACTAATTAGGACATCTTGCTATAATTTAAGTGTTTATATATATATTTTATCTATATATTTTTGTTTGTGACATAGTACACAATACTGTGTGCAATAATATAAGTTAATTTTTTTTAAAAAAAATTGTATTCCTTTAATTTTTGAATGGTAAAATCTCTAATATAGTGGGATGATTCAAACACTAGCTTATCTTGCAGCCGGGCAGATCTTAGCTGCATTGCTTGATGTTTATGACATTTTGTATACAGAAAGTATTGATCTGGAAACCTATTGTTTATGTTGGCACCTAAGAACAAGCCCATAATGCAGGCTTAAATTTTCCTCCATATTAATGATCTGAAGATGCCTCCTTTCCATATCCCATTATTTTGCTAGAGGTGCCATTCAGAATTGATTTTTGATAAATTCAGCCTGGTGCCTCCATGACTACTGCAGAGGTACAGTAGTTTTAAATATTTATATTATGCTGGCGGTGATAATTATTATTCTAGAGTCAGTATAGTTTTAATGCATTTAAATGTCAGTGTTTCTCAGTTTAATTCATCATACATGCATTCAGATGCTTGTATACATATATTCAGTATGCATCTCCAAGGACCTAAAAAGACCTATTCATATTTTAGCAACTGTAAGAAAGTGAGGATATATTTCCTTTACATTCCTAACTGTAAAATGATTAAAAAAGCCTCTTTGTAAAATAATCCATCATAATTCCTTTATCAGTATGCCAATGCAAAGAACTATTTCACTGCACCATGGTATCTCGGATGGCAAAGTTAAAATGTGATAAAATAAAATCCATTTATTTACTCAGTTTTTTACATGGGAAAAAAAATGGGTTTTCTGTGATATCTAGCAAACTTCTGAATACAAGAATGCCATGCTTTATTATCTGTCTGTATGCATTTGTTAGAAAGCACTTACGTAGTTGCCTGTAAACTCAGCGTGTCTTTTCAGGCTTAGCCATTGCAGCAAAAAAAACCCCAAAAATTCAAAAACAAGGACTTGAACTTTTTCTCCAATATATTAAAAAAAAAAAAAAAAAAAAAAAAAAAAAAAAAAAAAAAAAAAAAAAAAAAAAAAAAAAAAAAAAAAAAAAAAAAAAAAAAAAAAAAAAAAAAAAAAAAAAAAAAAAAAAAAAAAAGAAAAAAAGAAAAAACAACCCAAAACAACAGCCAAAAAAACAACCACCAAACCAAACAAAAAACCAGCTCCTTTTTGAAAATATGTCTGGAATTCATTTAGCCTTGGTTTTCCAAGTGGTACTATTTGCAATTGTTTGCTTAAGCAAGGCACAGAAGGAACTTTGAGTTCCCAGTAGACCTGACAAATGATTTCCAAGGTCAGACATATGCACAAAAGAAACAACAGCTCCTCACTCTGTCTTCTGTTACAGCATCTCTCCTTATGCTACCTGTGATATTGCCTCTCTTCAGTCCCCTTGAAGGGTTATGAAGGCTGCCATGTAAAATGGATCCAGTGTTGTCCAAAACACGAGACTGAAGCTGCCACTTGTCAGTACACAGCTAACAGTTCGGAGAATCCCTCTATTGATTTTCTTGGTGTGACTCCACCCCAGCTGTTTTCTCAGCCTAATGCTGCATCTCCAGAATGTGTAATAGTAATTGACCAGAACAGAGTGTCAGGACTAATTAATGTACTCTCGTTATTGGTGAGAGTGCTGGTTTTCAAAGAATGCCCTAGCTGTTATTTATGGCTTTTAATTAAGGTACAATCTTATCTAAATAATCAGTGTGTTGTAAAATAGAAGAGTCAAACTACATAGCTGCAATAAGCCAAACATAACATGCACAACCACATTTGCACAGAACATTTAGACATTTTGCAAGTCATGAGAAATTTAGGAAATTAGTAGGGGTTTTTAGCTTTTACAAGGCATGTGAAAGCATTCTATGCCTTCTAAATGGATTTACTCTAACTGCCTAATTCATTATGCTAAAACCATGAAGCAATTTCCTATTCAAAGCCCAGCTCACAGGCTCTCTGTTGTCAAGTATTTGAATTTCAGATTAGAAATGTGTTCATTTGGATAGCATGAAAGGAAAGCTTTGTTGTCAGCTTTGCTTTATGTTCTGCCAGCAGCCAAATCCCTCTTCTTCAGCGGTCACCAGCAAAATACCAGACCTCCACTCTGGTCTCCACTATCTTGAAACAAACACAAATGCTTCTGGCCTTTATGGCCTAAACACTGTTTGAGGTTTGCTGTTCTCCTTCTCCTTTAATATTTTTTTAGGGAGTATTTATGACAGATGATATCAGCAACTGTTTATATTGCAGTGAAATTTTCTCCCCCTTACAGAAGGGAAGGGAAGGGAGGGGAAAAGAATTTCCAGAGTGGGAGAAGGGCCAGGACATTTGGTTCTCTTAGAAGCTCTGTAGTTTGTTATGGAACAGCAAGCTGAAGTGGTTGCAGCCCTTTTACTCTCAGTGTGTTTGCAGCTATGGTCTACACTGAATTTTAAATATGCTGCTGCTTGCTTGTTAGCTGCTATTTCTTTGCCAGCTTGGAAAATATACAGACAGCTGACAAAAGTCAGAGGCTGTTTTTCATGCAGAGTAAAACAAAGTTATCTAATACAGCCTGCAGGACAAAAACCCTCAAGCACTCATATCTGTGACTAGTAGTGTGGAAATCAAGGAATTCCAGCCACATTTCTCACAGGAAAGATCTTTTCAGAGCTCTTCTATTACTGTTAGCTCTTTCTGACATTTTTAGGGTCTACACTGTGGAAGGACATACCCAGCACATCCTTCTATTAATTAAAAGCAAACATTCATACAGGGAACGTTGTAACCCAAACATGAACTTTAATGGTTGTAACATAGCTGGAAGCAAAAATAATTACTAGCAGCTATAGAAGACATTGAGATATTTGTAATCCCTTTGCTTTTGAATACAATAACCCCTATGCAGTCATAATAAGCTCTTCAGTACAGGAAATGGTAATAGAAGATCTCTCTCCTGATACTGAGGTTGTGCAAATAATTGATTTCTTAGCCTAACACATAAAGCAACAGAAGAAAAAAAAGTTTGATTCAGCCTTAATTTAAATGTTCTTTCCTTTTTTTTTTCTTTTCCCCCTTGCACTAATGAAAGAAAACAGAGGCAGGAAACATTTCATCCAGCCTGGAAAGTCCTTCTGGACTCTGACTGAAATATCTCAGGAAGGAAGATAAGTCACCCAAGGGACATGCAATGGTCCCTTCTCCTCCCAGCTGATTTGCGAGGTGATAACCTGGGATGTGCCTGCACTGCAGTCCCAGCAACAGGACAGAGGATATTGCTGCCTCCAGCTGCATCACGCTGTGCTGAAGCACGAGTCCCCTGAGGACCAAAACCACATCTTTCCTCTCCATAACTCTTCATGTAAAACTCTGCCTGGCAAACCAGCCTATGGGAGCCCCAGGTGCCCATCTTCTCCACAAGGAAGACACCTGAGTCAAAACTTCCCAATTCCATAAGGTTATTATTAGCCCACAGTTACCCCAGCAGCTAGAGGTGAGTGTCCTAATAACCTGTTTAGAGACATCCTGAGGAGTCCCTTGATACTTTAGTTTCTATACAAAGTGGCACAGACCTCAAAGGAAGTACTGAAACCCCCAAAACCCCTGAGCCCAGGGACGGCTGGGGAGTTCATCTCAGTTCATTGAAACTGGGATGTCTCTGCTGAAATCCTTGTCCAAAACCAGGCACAAAGCAGGTTTCTGTTTCCCCTTCTGGCTCCGGGGAGAGTAAGCACAACTATTTTACCCAGCTCTAAAAGACACATTGTTCCAAAATGTGTTTCCAGCGTTAAAAGTGAAGACCAATGAAGGCATCCCACAACGCTCTTTGATAAGGTTCCTGGCACCCTAGTTCACAGTTAGCAGAAATAAGCCTAAAATAGCCTAGGGAGTTTGTTCTCTAAATCAAGACTTCTCTTGATCTCCAATTGTGTATGTTTTACAATATTTAAATGCAAATAACATTCAGATCAGTTTTCTGACTGGCTGCTAAATACCCTCTAGTGCTTTCATGGAATTTGTTTTCTCAATGTCAGATTATAAGAAGAGAATTAGAAAGCATTAGTATACCTTATGTAAAAGTTAAATAATTCTTACCATTAAATAAGAATGGTAAGAATTCAGGTCCCAAATGTTTTAAGTTAACAGTGACATAAAACTATTGTGTTGCAAATAACACACTCAAGCCATTACCAATGCTCACATTTTTTTACCCTGAAGCACAACTTTTACTCCATGCATAAGCCATTATTCTCAGTACTATAGGTAAAACCAAGTTCATAATTCCTAACAACTTTACCAAACTGTCATTAGGCACATTCTGCAACTGTCAGGGCAGCTTGGTTACCATCAGATACAACCCTTATGGAAGAACACATACTATGGATTTTTTCAGGACTTCTTCATACGAGAATAAGGATTCAAGTTATCATGTGTTTGTTACCTTCTACAAGATAGTACATTTTTCGATGCCCAGAGAGAGGGAGAGGGAGAAGGAGATTCACACCATTAGAATACATGACACTTTTTTATCAGGAAGCACAAAATTGTGTAAAGGAATCTATTTTCACATGATATCCCACAGAATCTTTACTTTTAATCAATCTAATTAGACACCTAATTAAAATACATGGAAATATAGGCTCAAAGCAATAAAACTAAAACCATTCTCTTTCTCACTACCAGTTCAGAAGGCAAACATGTACAAGTGACCAGTATGCAAGTGCAATATCCCAGATTAGACAAAGCGCCATCCCTTGCCAATTCTAGGAGATGTCTCTAAGCAGGTGTTATGAAATTATGCTGGAAGGCAGCTTTGCAGAAAAGAACCTGATATATCTCTTGTCCTGGTGGAGTCAACAGGTGCCTCAGAAAAGGCAAATGGTATTCTGTGCTGCATTATGCAAAGTATCACCAGCAGGTCAAGGGAAGTGATCCTTCCTTCTGAACGTCAAAAAGCACTTGGTCACTATGAGGGTGACCAAGCACTGGTACAGGTTGCCCCAAGAGGTGATGAAGTCTCCATCCTTAGAGAAAATCAAAAGCAGCCTGGACACAGTGCTGGGAAAACAGCTCTAGGTGACCCACTTGAGTTTGGGTGTTGGACCAGATGGTCCCTTCCAAACTCAACTGTTCTGTAATTCTTTGTTGTTTGTGCTATGCTTTGGTGCATTCTCCAAACAGTATCACTCCTTGTGACCTGTGCATGGACCTGAGCCTTTGGGTTGTCTTGTACTCTGTTAGATTATACTGTTTAAGTGAAAAATAAAAGGTGTACGTAGATCCATATACCTACATATATAGATCTATATATGCATATATGCATGTATTTGTATATGTATACACATACAAAGACTTGTCTCTAGCACAAATAACTAAAGACATTTTTTAAATATCAGACACTAGCACCTCAGCAGAGGAAAGATATATTTTCATCACAATGCTGTCCATAGAACTGCTAGAGCCCCACTGTTACAGAGTACCAAATCTTTGAGTACAACTGTTTTAAGAAGTCCCTGTCAAGCCTTGTCCCACAGAGACCTCTCTCAGCACTTCATGTAGTGGTTAAAGTCAGCTAGCACAGACACTTGCAAATGGAAGTTTGGTGAGAAGTTATAAGAAAATACTACTGCAGTAAGGGTAATGCCTATCAAATACAAAGAATGAAATTCAGCTTTCTTCAGCCTTTTTTTCTGGTTAGGAACTCATTACACCCTCTAGTACTATCTTTTAAGTGCATTTACAAATTGCATCAGCAATTTAATTAATGGATAAAAAACTATATGCAAATTCTTTCAGGTAAAAAGTAATGGTTTTAACCTGACAGCGATCGTAAACATTCATGCTCTGATCACTTAAAAGATGATCAGGCTCTACTTTAAAAGGAAGGCAGCTTTTTCTGCACTGTGCAGGGAATTTGTTTCTGTACTCTACTATTGCTCTGTTCCAAATAAAATGAAACACAAATATTTCTTTTTGTGATCGGCCTTCTGATATCCTCTGCTATAAACTCCTTCCTTATGAAGTCCCTGATCCTTATCATTTCCCCCTTTTTACAAGTCATATTAACTAACCTGACTAGTGTCTTCTCCATCTCAGCATAGTCTTCCTGAAAGATCAAAACCAGACTAGTTACATGGTCTCAGGATGACAGCCACAGAGCTCATCAAAGAAGTCTGTTCCGACGCAAAAGGACATATTAATTACTCTAAAGCAAATTGCCTTAAGATGTAACAAAGTATAGAATAGATTTAAGAGACTAATTTTTCCAGAATCAGAGGCAAGGTATTACAGTATAGCCTACACTGGCTTATAACAAAAAAAAAAAAAAAAAAAAAAAAAAAAAAAAAAAAAAAAAAAAAAAAAAAAAAAAAAAAAAAAAAAAAAAAAAAAAAAAAAAAAAAAAAAAAAAAAAAAAAAAAAAAAAAAAAAAAAAAAAAAAAAAAAAA
>NW_020955247.1:1478190-1489014 GCF_003031625.1 Empidonax traillii | reverse complement strand
AGAAATTATTTCAACACCTGTAAAATCCAAGTCCTGACATCTGGCTCACGTACTTATGTGTCCATTGTGCTTGTCTAGAAAAGGTTTCTTTCCATATGTCTTACCGAAGAGCATTTTGTGTCACAGTAGTTTTGCTGGTTTTGCTGTTAAAAATAAGCAGGCCACATTACAGTAGCTCCATATGACACAGTACATAAAGAGGTGAGTAAATAAACCCCAGAGTGCTCTGTCATTCTCTTTCTTAGCAAATCAAATCAAATCAAATTAAAAGAAAAAAAAAAAGAAAAACAAAAGAAGTTCTTTCTGACTAGAGAACTCATACTCAGAATTACCTGTTAACACAATGGTAAAAGCTGAATGTTCAAGGTACAGAACACAGGGAAGAGTCATGGGAGGAGGATTTAAAAACATTTCTGGAAGCATACCTTTAGAAATGTTAGATTTTTTTAAATCTTGCTTACATAGCAAAGTCACAGAAATATGATCAACGCAACACTGACTTTTTTAAAGCAAGCTGGCAAAGTAACATATTGTGCTATAGGAAGGGTACATAGCTTGCATAAACAGAAAATATTCAGCATGCTGTATTTGTGAGAAAACCTATTAACATGCCAAAGATCATATTTATGCAACTCTAAGTTGCCTCAAACCAGTGAAATAGAGTTTTGTTGATTTCCTAATGAGATTTCCATCAGTATATAAAGTGTGCCAGCCTTGGCTTCAGGCTTGAGCTCAGACACTTCCAAAACTCCACAGATTTACAAAGCCTTTGGAGAAATAGCTAAGTTTTGAAAACAAGCACAGCAGACTTTCTCCTTCAGTTCTTAAAAAAAAGTCACCAAACCTGACAGGTAGCTTGTGTTAAGTCAGGTGCCCTCAGCTTTGCACTCTGACATTGCTCTGACATTGTAAATGTATCCTGAGACGCATAAGGTAAAGAGAACCCTGAGCTGAGATACCAGCAGAGTAACACAAACTGATGGACCGAGAGCCAAATGTCTCCTGGTTGAGAGAAACCAAACTAGAGGGGGCTTAGTCAGCTGCTTAGTAGAAATTAGATAAGAGGAAGCCTGCTGAGGGAAAAAAAAAAATCAATTAAAGTAGTTTGAATTTAGGAAGGGATGTGAATGCAGGTCAGGAAAACAGAGGGAGGATGACGAATGATCCATTGGGGTTGCAAGGCAAAAGTGAGACTTCAAAAGGTTCAAATACTCATCTGAACTTTGGAAGCCTTACAATTATGGACTCAGAGTTGGAAATTCTTTGATGTTTGCCCTGCAGTACTTTCAGCTGGGTGGAGAAAGACCCCGAGACTCAGCACACCAGCAGCTCCCTTTCCCGAACCCTCACAAGATAAGAGCCAGACTCGAAGATCGGCAGAAGCACAAAACCTCCTCATTTTGGCAGGTGTTGTTGCCAGGCAACTGATCCACTCAGCAGCACAGGCTCAGGGATTCTGATTAACCCATTAGCTTCTCAATTAAAACACTAATTTGGGCACTGGCAGGTTTATGAACCCCTCAGGGTTCTTTCCTCCACCAGTGTGACATCCCACCTGGGCATTGCCCATTGTTGGTGATCCCTGCCAGGGGGACAGGAGACAAGATTTTGCCTAAGAGCACTCTGCAACAGCAGAGGCTAGTACGCCTTTCAAAAGTGGGAAACAAAAGATGAAGGAAGGAATAACAACTGTGATGAAGGAATGTGAATTATTCATACCAAATTAATGCAAGCCACCAGGGGAGAGCATGGAGAGAGTTTTGTTTTGCTCATCGGATGAGTAGCTACTCAGCTGTACTTTCATGGGATCTCATCCATACCGTTCACAAGATGACAATTTTACTTCATAAGAGGTCCCATGATAGCATGTAATAATTTATAATAGAGGCAAAAGGAAGAGAGTATTTTTGTGTATCTCGCTAGTAAAACATACAAACTACTCCCTCAAGGCACATATACGCATACATTAAAACATTAGCAATGGCACTAGAGTTAATAAGAGCTATGACATACAACACAACTATTCACACAACACTTCATGGTAACCCAATGGCAGTGCTTGGTGCTCACACTACTCTTAAGAGGCGGGGCCATACAGCTCAATTGCAAGCAGAGGAAAATCAAATTATTGGATGCCTGGAACATGCTTTTAAAACAGAATAAAATGAACAGTAATGCCAGATCCAACTGAGTATCCCTTCAGAAGGAAAACATTCTATGCAAGAAGGGCTATGTATCTGTTAGTGTATTTATCAGCACATTCATTATATTAGTCAACAGGGATGAAATTATGTAGTCATGGAGCACTGTAAAGTCATATGGATTTAGATGAGGCAGAGTCTGGCTGACAACTAGTTCTATTTTTTTTGTTGTTTTCAAGACTATATTGTTACATTCCTCTGTTCCTTCAAATTAAATTAATTTTTGATTATGTTTATTCTAATGCAAATAAGTGTCTGTTAGAATATGCGTTCCCTCCCTCTCCCTTCCTTCTCTTCCCATACAGAAAGTAATAGAAAACAAATGTTCGCAAAGTTGAAGATAGCAAAAAAATTGAAACTACACTCTGGTATGGATAACCTCAGGAAAAGAACACATGAAGTCTGTCAGTTGCTGATTATTATTGGATAGTGTTGTGTTTCAGAAAACACCCCAGTGAACTACTGCATTATTAGTATAACAAAGAAATAAATGAAAATGAACTTTTTAATTAAAGCCAAGCAAAGACTAAACCACAGGTCATAGAATCATAAAATCATAGAAACAACTGGATTGGAAAAGACCTCTGAGATCATCAGGTCCAACCCTTGATTCCTGATTACTAGACCATAGCACTAAGAACCACATCCAATCTCATCTTAAAAACCTCCAGGGATGGTGAATCCACCACCTCCCCAGAAAGCCCAGTCCAATGCCTGATTACTCTCTCAGTAAAAAATGTCTTCCTAATATCTAACCTAAACCTCCCCCAGCAGAGCTTAAGACAGTATATGTATTTTTTTTTTACCAGTTGTGTTGTAACTGGCAAATTATATTCATTGCTGCCTTGATAACATTGAGGTGGTTTTCAGATAGAGGAAAGAAAAAAAAAAAATTAATCTTGCTGGTTTGGAGGTAAAATGAGGTATTTGCTGTCACACTGCTTTGCAGCACAGAAACACAGCTTTAGCTTGGATAAGAATGTTGATATTTTGAGAAATATTTCTAGATATTTTCTTTATGCATTTCTTCTCAATCTTAACTGGCATTTTTTCTTCCTAAAATTTTGTCAACTATTGTTTTCAGCTTAAAGCATTGTAGCTGGTTGTTGTGAAGATAGAGACTCGGGCCATGAGGCACAGCAGAAGATACTCTCAGACATACAAGCTGAAATTTTATGAGATGTCACCCTTTCAGTCCCATTGGGACTTAAAAGCACTTCATTTCATCTAACATACAGAAAAATGAAAAATACATTTTCCTGAGAAGAAAGTATTTTATCTGCTCTTTTTGTTTTTCATGATATCATTATACAATGGCAAATAGCAAGTGATACACTTATTAAATTCTAGTTTGGCAAAGAGCAGCCAAAAGAGAGTGAAACATTTTCATGTCCTCCACTGGGGAATACTCTTCTATCTTCTCCGTACCAGTTTGAATTTTGTTAGAGCTTGAAATAGCTGGAAGAGAATAGCTCAGTTTTCTTCTACGAAGTTTTACTCAAGTTTTATTACCTCTACAGTCCACAGAGGCCAGTTCCATCATCCTACATGCAACCTTGAGAGAGCTGCAAAAATAAATTCTGTCTATTTACTGCATTTTGCCTACATGGCACACTTTTACATTTACTTGAGACTGACTGCCAGAAGGAGTATGCAAGAATTATATTTTGAAATCAACAGTAGATCGCGATTTGCTGTAACATTAAAGTGAAATAAAAAGCTAATTTGTAGAAAAATAAAAAGACAATATCATGATTTGTATCATAATAATATTTTACATATAGATAACCCAGAAGAAAGATGAGAGAGGTGTGATAAGAATTTTAACTGGAATGTGGTGTTTTTTGGTTTCAGTTTGTTTTTTAAAAAAATTAATTACAGAGCAGGCTTGCAAAGCAAAATGTCTTCCATTAAATATGTTCAAACCATTGCCCAGCAAAGCTCTTGTATATCCTTTAAAAAAAGATATGCTGTAAAGGTCATAGTATACTTTTCTGGAAAGGCTGAAATACAGATTTGCTTTGGAAATATTTTCTGTAGTTCTTACCACAGGTAAAGACATTCACATTACTAGCACTGAAATCTCACCCTCACACACTACTGCTTATACCTTTACCATGTAAATGGCAGAAATATTTCCACTGCCACTGAGGAATGTTACTAGACAATATTTCTTTACTTAGCAAACTTTAGAATTCACTGTCATAGATTCAAAATGCATTTCTCATTACATATAAATAAAAAGATAATTCAGATTCAAATAATTTCTTTTTTCTTTTTAGTGATAAGTACATCCAACATCTTTCTGTCTCTCCACAACTCATTTTGACAATTAAAAAGCAGAAGAAAGACTATTTCTTCCTTCAGTCTTCTGACATAAACTAATGCCAGTCCAAAACAAATTGAAGGAGTGGAATTTGAGAATATAAGGGGGCCTTATATACATGTCACCTCTCTCTTAGTAGAAGAAATGAAGTAATAATAATATAATAATAATAATGGCCAGTCTTCGCAAACGAAGAACCGGGGAAGGTCTTTACACCTTCCAGCCTGCGCATTGGATTTTTTAGGTGAGACACAGTGTGCGCGAAACTGAGCCCACCCTTTAGTCTTAAGGTTCATCTGCCGGGGGTGAGCTTGGACGGTGGCAGCGAGGTCCTCAGGATGTAGATGGATTGCCTTACAGGGCTAACAAGCTCCATCTGCCCGGGGAGTGGCCCCGACCAGGAATTGAACCCGGGCCTCGGCAGTGACAGCTTAAAATAAGTACAAAATCTTACAAAGAAAATAACCTTTGCACTGTTGAATTGTCTTTCCCTCCTATCTTCTTTTCACTGAGGGTTTTCTTTAACAACCATTCACTCATCCAGAATATTACTACTTTCTTGTCTGCTCTACCTTTCAGACTTTCCATGTTTTCAATACAAAATGTATACATGTGGCACTAAAATGACAAATATTTCTAATGATAACGTGCTTGACACACCAAATCATCTTCCCATAAAATAGCGTATGGGCTTTACAAATGACAGCTCCTCAGGTGCTCATGAATAAATGAACCAAAGCAAAGCATATGGAGCTGTTATAGCTGTTCAAATTTAGTAGAAGTGAGCTCCAAACTTGTAGGCAGACCGGAGAAAGCTTTTGTTCAATTTTATAATGTGAAAGAGTTGGCAGCATAGGATAACCCTCTTACATGCTTAAACTTGAAGTACAAAAACCCAAAAATGGTCTTACATCAGTAAAAAATTACTTTTCCTTGTTTGTGAGAGACATGCTTGTCTGCATGAAAAATACACTTCTGATATCAACTTGCATCAGACTCATCAACAATTAACTTCTAGTGGATATTGCATACAAGTGTATTGAACAGGGTAGAATGACCTAAACCAATATAAGGTTATAAAATTTTGTTCAAGTAGTTGACTACCTTGAGGCTTAGTATCTATCACTGACCATAACAACATCTATACAACTGTAAAACAAACCTCCTTAGAAACTTGTGATTAAAAGTCAGATTTGTAAACTTTGGTGACCTAACTTTTCATACATGGTGAGAATACGTTTCTGTCCCAGTTTAAATGAGACAAAGGTCTTTTGCTGGGGATGGATTAGGAGAAAGAGACCCAAACTTCCTTTTCTAAGCAATTATAAATCCGAAATTAAGAGGCTCCGATTGAAGGAAAACAAATTATGGAAAAGGGAAAAATAACAGCCCTGTATTAAAAGGTATGCGTGTATTAACAGGAACATGAAAAAAAACCCAAGTAAAACAACCAAGCAATACCCCCATACCCACCAATAATCCCCTTCAAGAACAAAACCAATAAACCGGCAAAAGGGAAATTAAATAGTTCAATTTTTAGCACCCTTTGGGGCAGTTCCAGCCACAGTCAGCAGGGGGCCCCGTCGGGTCACTGGAGATGCAAAATTTGTAATGTCTTATACCGTTCACCAGGTGGTGCTGTTGAGTTATCAAACGTGCAGAACTTGTAGTGTTCCACAGTAGTCACCAGGTGGCGCTGCTGGATCACTGGAGGAGCAGAACTTGCAATGTCCAGCACCCGTCACCAGGCAGCGCCGTGAGATCCCTGGCCGCTGCCGGGTGGTGGGGGAAGAGGGGGGAAAGGGGGAGGGAAACAAAAAAAACCAGCAACAAAACAGAAAGTTCTCCCAATGGAAGAGAACTCATGACCTTCAGCTGGCGAGGACCTCGCGGTGAGCCGGGCCTGCAGCCAGCAATAACTGAGCAGAGAACAGCAGCAAAAACTCTCCTCCGACAGGAAAAAACAAAGAACAAGGCAGTGTCTCCAGCCCACAGCAGCCTCCCCTCCAGGTCCCCGAGCAGAGCTCCAACCCTTCAAACCCCACCTCCTTCTACCCACACACCCTAGCCTTTCCTCAATTCCTCCCCCTTCATTGCTAGGAGATTAATGTCTCAGCCATTTAGGGGATCAGGCTTATTCCTTTGTTTTTACCTGATGGCCCATTAACAGAGCACACACGCAGGGGGGGAAAGGAAAGAAAAATTCCTTGCTAAAATCAGAACTATGACAGTTTCTTTCAATATTGCTTAGAATTGAAACTTGGAACACTTTTATTAACATCACACAAGACAGAATTTCCACTCTTTTGGAAAAGCTGTGAAAACAAAAAGATCGGTTGTAGCTAAAAAAATCTTATCATTATCCTGTCATTATGCATTGAACTTGCCCAAGCCTGGTAATTCTACTGTTTTGTTCTTTTTACTCTCATTCATATCACTAGCTTGTTTTTTTGCTAGTGATGCCAGGTCAGAAATCAATGTCCTAAAATATCTCTAAAAAAACAACATGAACAAAATAACACAATACCATCACAGGCAAATAGTTCAAGGCAGTTTTAAGAGTCTATAAAAATAAGACTTGAAATATTTGTCAAAGTTAGTTTTCGGTATTAGCTTTTTCTATTTTGTTACATTCCTAAGCTTTCATGTGTTAAAAAACAAAAAACCAAAACAAACCCAAACATCAAACACTTCACTACAAACTTCAGTACTAAGTCACAGAATCACAGAATTATAGAAACCTCTAGGTTGGAAAAGACCTCTAAGGTCACCAAGTCCAACCTTTGACTGATCACCACCATGACAACTAGACCATGGCTCTAAATGCCACATCCATTCATTTCTTGAACACCCCCAGGAATGGCAACTTCAGCACCTTCCTGGGCAGCCCATTCCAGTGTTTAACAACCCTATCCATAAAAGAAACCTTTCTGATGTCCAATCTGAGCCTCCTCTGGTGCAGTTGGAGGCTATGTCCTCTCCTCTTGTCATGGTTGCCTGTGAGAAGAACCGGGCCCCCACCTCACTACAACCTCCTTTCAGGTCATTGTAGAGAGCGATGAGGTACCCCCTGAGCCTCCTCTTCTGAGGCTAAACAAATCCAGCTCCCTCAGTTTTCCTCATAAGACATGTTTTCTAGATCTCCTGTGAGCCCCGTCACCTTCTGCTGGACACACTCCAGCTCCTCAATGATCTTTCTAAAGTGAGGGACTCAGAACTAAATGCAATACTTGAGGTGTATTACTAGTGTACAGGGTGGATGATCACTGCCCTAGTCCTGCTGGCTACACTACTTTTGATGCAGGCCAAGATGGCAGGGGCATCCCTGGGAAACACCACTAGTGACTGGCCACCAATCGGATTTAGATCCATACTCCACAGCTCCCTGGGCCCAGGCATTCTGTCACCTCTGTATCTGTCCCAAAGCATGAGATCAGGGCACTGACTAACAAACCCTGGACATATTGCATCCGAAGTTTTCACTGATCATTGCACTCCTTGCCTCTAAACGGACCTACTTCAAACACTCAAATCTCCTTTGTCCCCATTTTGTGTCAGCAAAGTTTTCATTTTCATCTCCCTTCTAAACTCTGTTTCTGGGCCTATAATCTCTCACTGCAACCAAAGTGTCTTTGTTCACTCATGCTCCTGTGACAGCCATGGATGCTTTGCTTTCCTGGCTGACAGCCAAAAAATTTATAACACTTCAGTACAGCTCTTGAAATTTTGTTCTTATCCTTTTCTTCGTCTCTCTAGCAGTTTAAATACTTATGACAAAGCTGAGGCAATTTATTCTTGCTTCCCTCCTGTCTGCCAAAAGTAAGCTTTTCTGTTTTTCACATAAAAATATCCTATGTAGCTAATAGCTGAAAATTTTTCTCCAAACACATAGAACTGATCAGTTACAAGGATGACTAGAAAAGATGTTAAATAGAATCAGCAGCTGCTCTGAGTGTTGCAGGACTGCTTCTGCTCTATCTTCTCTTCAGTGAGAAGACACACCATCAAACCTGGCAACAACTAGGAAATACTGGGGTTTCACCTTACATGGAAGGTCTGGAGCCTGTGTTTCTTCTGCTGACTTTTGTACTTAGGTCAATTATCTATAGCTCAAAATTGTACCTAATTCTTTGTATACACACAACGTCTTAGAGTATCTGAAAAACCCAATTCTTCCTTGACTCTTAACAAAATTCACATTTGTTTGGTTGGTTTTCATTTTATAAAAAAAGAAGAAGAGAGGTAGCGGATTAAGTTACATCATATATTTCTTCTGCTCTGGGTTTCTTTATGCACAATATTATAGATCAATGGTGAAATAGCAGTAAACTTCTCTAACCTTTATAATGGTTATCTTTTTTTCCAGTCTTAGTCTTGTTTATGTTCTGTTATCCTCTCTTCTCAGAAACACAGTGTTTTCCTTTGATTCCACCTTCTTTAAAAAGAAGTTCAAAAAATCCCATCTATTCAAACCTTAAACAAACCTATTTGAAACAATGCCAAAACAAGCAAATTGGCTAGAAGAGTTTTTCTCAATCAGTGATACTTGGACAAGTGGAGCTATCAGACATGCTCTGTGAAATATCTCTTCTCATCTCCCATGTCTGCTCCTAAATTAAAAAAAAAAAAAAAAAAAAAAAAAAAAAAAAAGCTAGACCTTCTCATGCATACAAAATAAACACAGTGAGAGCAGAGTGTAAGTAAGCACCATGTCATGTTTAGTCTTACTTTTATTTGGTTTCAAAGGAAACTATAATCAAAAAAAAAAATGAGCTGAATAGACCTAGACTAGCATTTTTAGGGAGAGGAAAGGGAGAAGACAGTATGTTCTCCAAAAGCCAGTAAGTCTTTAGATGGAAATTAAATAAATAAAATGGCAAATAGTCTTGGCTACTGACAGGTTAAAGTCAGAAGAGGAAAAAAAAGAGTGAAAACTCTGTAAAAGCACCTTCTTTCTCTAAAAATTCAGTTTGCCAGACAAACTCTTTAATCATTTAAGAGTTATGTTCAGCCAGTTAAAATGCAGATAAAACACTCTGAGAAGTCCTCTGGATCATTTTTCTGTGTGACCCAGGCTCAAATCACTT
Organism: Empidonax traillii; assembly: GCF_003031625.1. Classification (NCBI taxonomy): domain Eukaryota; kingdom Metazoa; phylum Chordata; class Aves; order Passeriformes; family Tyrannidae; genus Empidonax; species Empidonax traillii. Next base: position 1,479,400 of record NW_020955247.1, on the reverse strand, counting down.
CAGAGAGTAAGTAGCAGCAACATGAATAATTGAAAAGTATCAAAGAATGGAAAAGGAGGACATGCAGAGACTTACATGTTTGGTACCAAAAGATGTATTCATAAATCACTACTGCTTTGCAAATGTGGTTCAGACCTAGATCAAAACAGGTTGCCAGCACTTGGTCTCCATTACCTTTACCTTACACTTGCCCAATTTTTTCAGTTTCAATTCATTACAGGCAGATCCTTTAGAAAAACAAATCAGCTCTCTTATTCTGTCCTTTGATTTTGACTGTCACAAGCACAGTTTGTACATTTACCAGTTCACCTAACCTGCACCTGTGCTTGTTACACCTTTGTAATCTAATAATCTGTTTCTTTTTTCTCTAATATCTTACAGAACAACTCCTCAAAATCTCTTTATCTTTCTTAACATATCTGAAATGGCTGAAATTTGGCTTTTCTCCTGTTTCCTGAAAAGCACAAGTAGTAGAGGGTTCTTCCTCTCCCCAACCCCCCTTTTGGTGATTTCTTTGCTCACCTCCTGACATACAGCTCATTAACCTGCAGTGTATGCCCAATTTCCACATTAGCTGGCTGTCACAGAATGAAACAGGTAGCTACTTCCAAAGATCAGATACTTCTCATCCTCTGCCTTTTGTAAAGTTGTAACCTTAGTCATGGTCATTTTCATAGGGCTTAGGGTCACTGTCAGTGATGCTAACAGTGAAGTTAAGCTCATGCTAACATAATTAATAATGGTGCACATTTTCTGTCTGTTGTGACATTTTTTGAACACTGCAGAAACCATCCCCTTGCTCAAAGTTAAGCACATTCTGTGAATGACAACATAAATACTTGAGCATATTACATCCTCACTGGTAAACCTGAGCCCCGTATTTCAAGGCTGAATTGCTGCAGAGCATGCAGTATACATCAAACAACCCAGGTCTCACAAAGCTTAACCCAACAGCATCTGCAGATAAGGCACCTATCCAAAAAGTGACCTTGTTCAGTACTCTCATCACTTAGGATGATAGAAAAAGTCTTGTAAAATGTTTCAGTTTGGAATCTCCTAGTTGCCACATCTCATGAGCTGCTATATTTAGCCTGGTAAATACTTTCAAACAATATTTCCCCAGAGAGATCTTAGGTTTGTTCATTCTTTTGCAGATGTCCATGGCAAGTGCAAAACTGCAATGCTGGTAAAATTCAGTCAGGGAGGAGAG